>NC_137458.1:72988490-73278490 GCF_964235325.1 Thermobia domestica
CTGGGGGCACAAGCGGGTCTGGGCAGGGAAGGCACAAGTGCATGGTCTTTGCATTTTTTTTTTTTTGAAGGTGAACTTTGTGCCTCCTTTACGGGTCTTTGGGGGTTTTCGGATCCACGTCTGGATCCGAGTTTTCAGATCCAGATCCGGAACTGGTTCCTAAGATCCGGTTCTGGAACCGGGTTTTCAGATCCGGATCTGGAACCGGTCCTTAAGATCCGGTTCTGGAACCGGGTTTTCGGATAAAGATTTGAAACAGTTTTCGGATCCAGGTCCGGAACCGATTCCAGAACCGGTTCTGAAAACCGGATCTTCGAGAACCGGTTCCTCGCGGAACCGGAACTTTGTGGCCATCCCTAGTAAGAATGTGTATCTTTTCCCATTCATACAATTTTAGTACATTATTTGTTTATTTATTCATGCTTATTTCGTACCTAGGAGATTGCAGGATCAACAATTGATACTATGGTGAAGATTTTAAAGAAGCGAAATACAAAGGTCTGTTACTTTTAACTAAGCAATCATTTAGATTCAAAGGGTTGTCAGCTACACGGGAGATGCAGGAATTAAAAAATGAAACGGAGTTTCTACTGTCACCTCTCACAGTTATGTCCTTTAGATTAAAGAAGACGGATGATTAATGAAAGTGAATAGTAATTGGTGGAGTGATAATGAGGGAGGAAACGGGAGAACCCACGGACACGATGCTATCAACAAACTCAGATAATCTGAAATCGAACTATTCCAATAACTGTCATGTGGCTGACAAACACAGCTCTTTTCTTTGAATTTGAATAATTACTTGGTTAGAAGTGACATACCTTAATGTTTTACTTCTTTGAAATGTTCGCAATAATGTCAATTATTGATCCTGGGATCTTCTTCCAAGTGTAAACTAAGTATCAACAAAAGAAATTTACGTGCTAAAATACTGTATGAATGCAAAAAGATATACATTCTCACCACGGCGCTTATACTTTCCGATTTATATATTTCTTCAAAGTTCCTGCAATTGAACACAAGCTGACTTACTTTGCACCAGAAGTGTGAGGATAAGACGACACATTATGTAGCTCAGCAACCACTTGCGGACAGGTTCTAAATGTGAGACTATATTCATTTTTAAAAATAATAATTTTGAAGTAATTAACATATAAAGCCTAGATCGGAATTCTTGAAGAAATGTTGTGTTGTCAAAGAAAATATGAATGTAAAGTTTATTTCTTTAATAGATGTGCAGTTCGGCAAATTGTTTGAACTTCCTCTGCTGGATTTTACAACAGTATTCCTTCCTCCTTTCATCCATCTTTTGACCGCATTTGCGGGGTTGCAATGTCGCAACACCCACTGTGTCTCTGTCTCTCACTCTCTCTCCCAATACTATCGCTAATGTGAAACAGATGTCAGGCTCTTCACATCTTGCTACAATCGAGCATAATATACGGTATATATATATATATATATATATATATATATATATATATATATATTAAGCAGCAATCTTCTAATCACTGACTGAAAAGACAAAGTTTGGAATTGTGACAACTAAGTAGTCCATGTGGACTTGAGAAACGGCTGTCAAATGCTGGAAATGAGGGTTCTGGTTGGCTATTTAGTTATCCGGGGTGTTTTCCACTAGTTCCCGTGGACGATGACTTATTTATAACACTAGCCACCACACGTCAAAGGCGGCATCCTTTATATAGAAACTGCACATCTGCTGAAGAAGTAAACTATACACATACTCTAAAGAAATAACGAGTAAAAAATTGACAATATATTACTTTCTATCGAAGATTAGGAATCATGCATGCAACATCCAAAAGAAATCGGGTTGGCAATAGTGGGTTTGGAAGTAGAACTCAAATAGTCAAGGCAAGGAGAATAAAAATACTGAGGACTACACATATTTTCCTACGCATTAAATTAGCTCCGAATCACGCAATGAAATTATGTGAAATTTCTCACGGTTTGACAAATAACTGAATATTTACATTCACACAGATTGAACACAAATATCTACTCGTTTCTGAGGTCAGTTAAAAATATGTTAATTTTATTATAATGACTTATGTACAGTCATGGGCAAAAATAATGCCTTCTATTAATGACTTTCTGTATAATATGAGTAATGGGAGCAAATACTTCATGCCCTGAAGTATGTTATTTTCTTAATGACATACTAGGATGTACGTATATCAATTAATACAAAAATAGTTCAATAATCCATCCATAATTTCTTTAATTAGCTCATTTTCTCTTTAATTTACAGTTAACAGTATACAAATTGTTTCATTCCACAGGAATTACTATATCAATGGGAACTTACTTTCGAAACTACGATCACATATTTTAAGAATTTATCTCATGAATAATGGTTTTTCGCACGGACGAGGAAACGATGCCACAAAATGGATGAATGACCAATTAAACAAAGGTAGCAAGGCAATCGCTATGTAAGACAGCTCACTGTATACCCGGTACGGAAAGAGAGCGGTATGCAGTAAGCTTTATGGCAGTGACGGATATTTTGATTATGTCAATGTTAGAACAACAAACGGTATGTTACGCTTTATGAGGTTACTCAAGGACATTTAGCTACAGCAGCACAGATCATGAGTACTGTATACAGGGTGATTCTTTATAGGGTTTACAACTTCAATCAATTATAATTCTTTACTGGAACCACAGACAGATTTGGTTTATATGTCATTATACTGCAAAACACTTCAAGTTTTTGGTGACAAATTCATTATGGTTCAATGTGTGCACCTGCGATCATCCTGGACACAACCCAATGAAATTCGGTTTTTTGCCAAACAATAGCCAGCATTTCGGGGGTAACGTCCGCGATGGCTGTTGTGATACGATATTTCAGTTCATTAACATTATCAGGTAGGGAGAGGGTGTACATCTCATCTTTTACAAACCCCCACAGAAAGAAGTCAAGTGGCATGTAATCTGGAGACCGTGGCGGCCAGGCAATTGGTCCACCGTCGCACAGAACAACCTGTTTCAACAAACGTCTGGTGCCTTTGTACACTGTTGGTATGCTGGGTGGGTTCCTTGTCGTATTGTGTGCGAAACTTACGCTGTATACTCGTTGCTGACTTCGTTTCTTCACACCAAAACACACACTTAGCTCTTTCCGCACCAGTGAAAGTCTTCATTTCCAAAGACGCATGTGGTCAAGTCCGCAACTACTCACTACGTGAGTCAAACTTAAAATTTTGCAGTATAATGATATATAAATTAAGTCTTTATGTGGTTTCAATAAAGAATTACCCTGTATGGTCACAGAATCCTTGATGTTCATGAATGTAAGAGATGTTTTACAAAATTATAGTCAATACACACAAGCATCACTAATCTGCCACCACAAGCAGATCAGCTGAACTCTAACAGCGAAGTTATGTGAGAAACTGCTTAGGTAGATTCACGTCAAAATTGGCCACATCACTCCATGCAACGGTTTACGGTTATCTTTAGGGGGTTCTTTTTGTGTTCAAACTGGAATAGTGAATTCCTACGCGTTAACAACATAGAATAACTACAACCATATGGACACTTGCAGTTTCCTATTGGCTCATTATAGAAAAGACTCATTTTCGGACAGAATGCTGACATGAGATAAAAAAAAATGGATGCTTTACCATACCATTAATGAAAACGACAGGGCATGCCTAAGGAGATCCAGTAGGAAAAACAATAGCAAAACAACCACCACACACAGCAAGTAACGATATGTGTTTGGTGACATATAAGATATACCATCCATTTTCGATTTCTGCCGGTTAACCAGACAATTATGGCAATAGCTGGAACGGTTATTCAGTGCATTACTGCTGCACTGGTCCACTGAAGGCTATGCTTATTCACAGAAACAATGCCATCATAGACGGCAAGGATCACAAGAATTTGGCTGGGAGTAAATGCTTGGCCTGCCTTTTTGCCAAGTCTTGAGGTTTTAGTTTGTTTAGAAGATTCCACGACAATTTTGACAGAAACTCAACGTGCACCACGAATATGCCAGAAATGTCTACTTTATTCGGACATGTACTTAAAAACTGGCTGACAGGCAGGGAAAGATTGTAGATTCACGTCGTGATTATTTTGCTAACATGGAACAGGAGACAGAAATGCACATGTGAACGTCATAAATTTAAATATAATGACTGAAAAGTCCGATATATCCAGCATAAACCAGATAGCTAATCTGGCAATTTTGAATGTCAAATACATATGATACGAAACATACATAGGGTGAGTGGAAATAACACCAAGACTTATGGGAAATTAATTTTTACAAGAAAACACAAAGAAGGAGAGGGAACGGGGGCGGAATCATAACTCGAGAACGAAATATCGGATGGAGGTCAGGAAAAAGGACATAGTGGGTATTTTGTGACTAGATTCCATTTAATGAACCAGTGGATATGGAATGTGTGCCAGTTTTCAGTTCTATCAATTGTCGTTTGTAGTAGACCTCATAAATTTCCTTCTATGCTTCGAGGCTTGCCGCTTCTGTTTCGCATTCACTGGTACATTCAGGGAATCTAGGGTCAAGATAAACACTATGTTCCTTTGCCTGATCTTGATTCGACATTTCGTTCTCGACTTATGACTTTGTATTTTATTGTCTTGACCAATTTTACATGGACTGTAACTATACTAACTATACACATATATACACTACTACACACTAACTGTAAGTCTATATAGCTATACACATTTGAGTTTCCAAGTTGGTATATATATATATACAAGGTGTCTCAAAAGTCCCCTGACATAGGGTAACTGTTATTATGAGAGCTACAACAAAATGTAAGAGGGAAAACCGTCTTGAAATATGATGTTTTCAATCTAAAGTGAAGAATTTTTTTAAATCGGACGAGTCGTTTGGGCTATACACTCTTTATGCGCCCAATGTTAAATGAAACTGAAACGTTGCCATTTACCTGGATCCACGACATAATTGAATGAAGTTACTGTCTGTTTTATACTAGCGTGTCGTTGGCCTGCCCTCATTTCAAACATAACCCCATTCATCATACTCTTACTAAATTTGTCCACCTCCCATCCCGGCCTTCCCTCCCCCAGCCGCAGGTAAATGACAATGTTACATTTTCATTTAATATTGGGCGAATAAAGAGTGTACAGCTCAAAGGACTTGTCCGCTTTAAAAAAAAAAAAAAAAAAAATCCTTCACTTTAGATTGAAAACAATATATTTGGGGACGGTTTCCCCTCTTACATTTTATTGTAACTCTATGTCAGGGAACTTTTGAAACATGCTGTATATATATATATATATATATATATATATATATATATATATATATATATATTCATATTTATATTTTCGTGCGAGGATGCATTTCTTAACGTATTTCGGTGTTATTTCTGAACTCTGTATATCCAGATACATATGTTACAACATAACTGACGAAATAATAAGGAGAAGATGATGAATGGATGCTCACACACTTACCTCACAACAAAGATTCTATTATATTCGTTCTCTCTGACAACATCTTCCATAATAGCTTTTAAAGCACATGTGAAAAGAGTGTCAAAGGCATGTGCATTCGTGAATCCAACGTTTTTATGATTAATCAGAGCATCTTGCCTCTTACATCCTAATTCTGAAGCGACAAGCACAATCTTTACATTGGGACTTTTCACAAGACTATGTATCCACTCCATTTTGCCCATGCTTATTTTGTTAAAAAGAGACAAATCGAAACAGTCGTATACCTGAAAAGACAATAAATGAAATGTCGACTATGAATGTTACATGTTATGGCTAAACAACATGCTTAAATATAAATCCAAAGATATTTCATATGAAAATAGTTTTAAACCACATGATGTAACTGTGTAGTTTCGTCCCGCTGATTCTATAAATTTAACTCTTGTATTTTGGTGCACAGATTTCTTTCCACTTGAAAATCGATGAGTTCCATACTTTACAGAAGACATATCAATACTAAAAATTGATTTATGCAGTCAAACTTGATTTAGAAACTTTCTGCCTTCAGTTTTTATAAAAGGATTACTTTCACGTTCTAACCTCCAGTGAAGTATTTTGACTAAGGTATCAATATTTAACACGTACAATTAGTTCCTAAAATTGTTTCAATGTTTACAAATACCAATCAATTACCTTGAAATTATGTGAAAACAGGCCCGCAACTAGAGGGGGACTAGGGGGGCCTGGACCCCTCTAAAGTTTTCGTAGTTCCCCAGATCTCAATACAAAATGCCATTAATGAAAAAAAAAAAAAAAAGATATTTGTAAAAGAATCTTTAATGACTTGGCCCCTTCCTAACTTATTCATGGACCCCCCAAACCCTATGGCTGGTTTCGGGCCTGTGTGAAAGCAAAACACAATATTTCGCCCTATCTTAAAGTTGAGTAAAAGCAGATAATGGAAGGTTAAAAAGCATCTAATCCTTTATCTTGGTTAAAAGACAACATAACAAAGAAAATATACTAATATTGGATGATGTTGTTCCCAAGAAAACACCCATAAAGAATTATGTACATCATAAACAGATTTACCTTCATTTTGCGCATGCCGAACTGAAGATAAAAATCTATACAACATAATTTTCATTTTAGATTTTATTACACTCTACTGAGTCTATTACGAATAAATTGCTGACGAGCATACACTTCATGAAAGAAAAATCCTGAAAAGCCTTGAGCGAGGTCATTGGTATGAAGATGACTTGAACCTACTAGTTAAGTTCTTGCCTATTAAAGGGAGAAACTAGTTCGAATTTTATTGGGTGTTTACGTGATTTGGTATCCCCAGTAGAATTGTAGGTCTACATTTAACATATCCTTGGTATTGGAAAGGGACGTCACACTTCCACCAAATATACTCAAAGTTCTCCTGCCTAATGTTCAAGCACTGTTGTTAGACACCGAACACTGAAAAACTTCTCATTTTTCTTTTTACATGTTTAAATTATAATCGCTAATCCCTTGCGCATTTACAAGTTATATATTAGCTGTCCATGTAGTATGCGGAACACAATAATACTCAACATATATCACTATGCAAACCAATATCAAGTTGGTCAATTAAATCACGAAGTATGTGGCATAATTGACACTGTAGACAATCTCTATTACGAATATTATGAAAAATGTAACTATTAGTTATTTAACAAAAAATTGGCTACTTATCATTGAGTCCTCACTTAAAAAGCCTAAACACCTTTTAGACGTTTCGGAACTCACAGCTGGTTGCTTCCTCACTGGCAAGGTGAAAGGGATTAAAACAGAAAAGAGATAAAAGGTGTAAAATTAGGAACACATACCACCAAATAAAAGTAACGTACAGAGTGGATCCTGAAATGAGCAAAGCGAAGTGAAAAAGGAATGAACTGAATTAAAGAAAGCGCGGTGTCTGTGTTACATCACTGTTGCCAGATTATTAATTATTTAGTCCAGAATATGGAAAACCGCCTGCTGTGACAAGGAAATAGTAAAAGAGAGAAACGGCTGTGTCTGTGCGTTTAGGGCCACTGTTTGGCTTTTATTTAAAAGATCAAGAGAAAATTTTAGACATCCCCTCCCCCCGCTGCTATGCGCTTCGAAGTTAAAGAAAAATTAATTTTTTTATAGTTTAACGTCTTACGATTATCCTTTTAGGATAAAGGAGGTGGATGAGTAATGGAAGTGAATGTGAAATTAAGTTTTTGTGCTCTCCCACCGGGAATTGAACTCAGAACCACGTGCGCCATAGACATACGCGTTAGAAACAAGACCAGCGGGGAAGGCTTGAAAGTCAGAGATTCTGCGTTTGCTGTTAGCGGAAGTTCCACGTTCGAATTATGGAATGGCTATACTGGATTTTTACTTTTTTTTTTTTTTTTTTGTTTCCCTTGATGCAGAATCTGAAAAGAAAATCAATAGATGTTAGAAAACTTGAGGAAGGGCTTTGAAGAATATGGGATGAAAATAAATGTTAGAAAGACAAAAGCTATGGTGACTGTAACGAAACGGTCTGTGTCAAATATAAAACTAGGAGAGGAGAAAATAGAACAAATGAATAGTTTTCGATACCTGCGTAGTATTCTTAGTAATGACATGAAGTGCGAACGTAGGTGTGTAAAAAGTGTGGAAATGTAGATGTGGAGAATAACGAAAAGAATTAGTTGGGTCGAGCAGAAAACGAACGAGAGGGTGTTAGAAATGGTGGGGAAAAAAGAACTTTTTTGTATATTATTGAGAAGAGGAAGAGAAACTGGTTGGGACATTGCCTGAGAAGAAATTGTATCATGAGGGACGTGCTAGAGGGTATGGTGGCAGGAAAGAGAGGGAGGGCGAAGGAGATTACAATTAATGGACGATATAAAAGCAGAAAGATCATACGTGAAGACGAAGAGATTAGCGGAGGACCGTGGAACATGGACGCTTCTAAGCTGCGGCAAGTGACCTGCCAATAAGGGCAGAATACCTATGATGATGACTAGTTAAACCTATCGAATGCCGGGGTTCTTCCTCTAAATACCAAAACAGTAGGCAATTTCTCTTTTAAAAAAGGTCCGTTTTTCACTGTTTTCACCGTACAATGACTGGTAACTGCATCTTGAACTCATATTAAAAAAATAAATACTAAGAATAGAATTTAACAACTTACTTCACAAGAGCATCTTTTTTTCAGATTTTCCCTGAATATTTTCATTAATTCCATGAATTGTAAGCAGTCTCGTGAGTAGACCAAAAGCACTTTCAGGTCATTGTTTGCTGCTGTATCACGGGAAATAATCACTTTTTCAGGTGCTGCAAGAAAGAAAAATAAATAAATACATATAAAAATGAAACCACACAACAGACGCAATTACAGTGGAGTCTCGCTAATCCGAACTAATTGGGACCGAACCCTGTTCGGATTACGTGATTGCTCGGATTAGCCGGAATAACAGTAAAATTGCGGTTCGAAGCGGCTGAACGGGTCTATTGTGTTGTAATACATAGCGTATAGTATTTCAAAACACGTTTTTTGACTACAGTATACCTGGTATGTACTATACTGGAAAAATGTAAAAATGTTAAAAATGTTAGAAAAACTTTATGCCTTTATTTTTTCACGTATAGTACGTACAGTAGTACCAAATGTTTCCGTTAGGGGTATTATTATCCTTGTGTAGTTCACCCTGCAGTGGTCGGCAGTTTGCCCAGCTGTTGTCTCAGTGCATTGTTTCCTCTGTTTTCAGCATTTGCGTATTACAGTGAGAAAGCCGATTGTTATAGCAAGTAAGCGTAAACATACAGCCCTTACTCTTAAAGATAAGCTAGACGCTCTAAAGCGTTTAGATAACATTGAAAGAGTGACTAAATTGGCCACGGCATTACTGTATTTCACTCATTCTGAATCTGTAAGTTTCAATATTGTACAGTACGGACACTGTATTCTATTTCAAACTTCGTGTAATTGTCGTAATGTGGCTTAAGGCCTAAATACAGGCATTGAGGAAAAAAAACTATATTAAACGGAAGTTTTCTTTGCTTTCTACGAAAACATAAACCCATTTTCATTCTTTTAGTTATTAATTTCCTAAAAGTGCGTATTTCGGCCAAAAAATAAAATTTTCCTCCAGGACCTGTTCGGATTACCGGGACTACACTGTATATGCATTAACATTTGAACGGTAAAATCGCCGATAGTCTGAAGTCATCAGATTTTTACATTTTACTAAGAGCAACTAATCCGCTAATGATGAGGAATCCCATTATTTCAAATGTATGTACAATCTTGTTCAAAAAAAATCTTTCCTTTAGTAGGTGATATTCTGACAACCGTGTGTAGAAAATTCTGAAGCTTTGACTCTAAATAAAGGTTTCAACTGGCTGAAGAAAATACATATTTCATACAAACAGTGAACCACTGAAGGACTCGAACCCGGGATCTTCAGCATACATAGTATACCTTGCCGAAGATTTCAGGTTCGAGTCCCGGTTCAGTCAATTACTTTTTCACTCTTTGTATGTCATTGAATTCGCACTTAGAGAGATTCTGGTGTGTAAAAAAATCGGTTCTTTCCTCCTTTTATTAATATATATATAAAAAATACATTCCATACATATATATATAAAAAATACATTTGATTTAATTCCAATTGTGGATTAGAGTATTGAGCTTCCGAAAAAGAGGTGGCTGAGTCAATTTTTTTTAACAAGACTACACAAAATAAGAGAACTGACTACTAATATTCCAAGCAGTAAACTCACACAGCTCCTTAACTTATAGGATAGTAAGAACATATGGTTATATCTCGACTCCTCATAAAGTGTAAAAATTAAGTAGATGACTGAACTAGGAACAGTTAACGTAACAGGTATAACTGTAATTCACGATCCAATGACTCAGAAATGCAACATAATATCTTGAGTTATCCTTATATGGAATAGATGTGTCTTACAGATAGGAATATTCACATGTGCAACTGAGCACATGGTCCACACTGAAAGTTTGGTATTGGCCATGACTGAATAAATAAATTCCGCTATTGGCCATGACTAAGTAAGTAAATTTTGGTATTGGCCGTGACTGAGCAAGTGAATTCTGATACTGACCATGACTAAGTAATAAATTTTGGTATTGGTCATGACTAAGTAAGTATAACTTATACTTTTAGATCTATAGTATAAGCTTATCTTCTTATCGTAACTACTTCTTATGAGTCTACCTTCCTGTATTTGGAAGACAATAGAAAACTAATATCAAGTAATAATTACAAACTAATGATATCTTCAATATTTTAGCATTCTGACTACACTCATCAACATTAACAAGTAAACATATATCACAAATTAATCTATTTCTTTAGTTATTTCATACTAACAAACTTATTTTTTAATTCTTTCTTCTGTAGCATTTGAATTTTTAATTCAATTTGTTCTCCTTCTTTCAAAATTTCAAGTTTTAATACCGTTCAGCACTTCTCAAGATAATTTTCTTTTATTAGTTTATTCTTATAATTTCTTTTTGAATCTGTCTTGATTTTTTAAGTTGTTCTTCATTTCTGTGGGTAGCTAAAAAAAGGATTTCTTGACTCTTCTGTGAAATGTACCACATTTCCATGTCTTTAGACACATTTTGAAACATTTACTTAACCCAATTTAACTTCCCTTACCTTCGAGGTAAGTGTGAACCCTGGAATACCTTGTATGTGGTAATGAAGTCATAATTACTTAGCTCTATACACATACATGCTGTCCTTCATTCGAATTCTTAATATATTCCTTCAGTCAGTCCCACTAATTTTTAGTTTTTCATCCTTTGAAACAAAGGACAGAGTACCGGTCATCCTGTCCGCCTAACTAGGTTAGTACTTCCGTAAGTTACATTAGGTAAATGGAACAGAACCTGTCTTCACGAAGAGAACACTTAGACACAAGCAAACATACGCAAAATTTCCAAAGATGGAAACTAATGTAAGTAAAAATCATACTATATATGTGAACAAACTCAGGTTAAGTTTGAAAGAAATTGTCAAGTGAGAAAATCAGGGGAAAAGGTAATTCGCAATAAACAAAAACCTGAAAATTCACGGATACAGTGTTAACCGAAACTCACATGGCCTGGCTGATTTATATATTTACTAGAGTGTTCATTTAATGTGTGATTCACAGTTATTTCTTGGACAGTGTTTCAAATATCAAATATGCAACATACAAATTTTGACTATTATTATTTTGTAGCAATCTGTGAAAAATTTTATAACTTAAGAATTTTATTATTATTATTATTATTATTATTATTATTATTATTATTATTATTATTATTAAATCTCCTGTGGATACATATTATTGTTCATGAATTTTAATGTCATAATGTTCCAATTCTTAACCAAATTTCCTTTCTCCCTGTTGAATTTTGAATTTTCATCAACGATACACTGGTACTTGCATATACGTTTCTTTGACGGACATTATATTTAACATAAAGAGAACATGATTTTATCCGAGCTACAGCAAACTATATTCAAATTGTTAAAGGGGGGCGGCGCGGTGGCTCAGTGGTAGAGCGTTCACTTCCGGTACTTTGGGTCCCTTGTTCGATCCCAGCTCGCGCCGTGTGGACTTTGTGGTGGACAAACACTGTGTTCGTGGGTTTTCTCGGGGTTTTCCCGTTTCCTCCCAATTTCATCATTCTACCATTTCACTCATTTCTCATCACCCCGTCTTCTTTAGCCTAGCGGGCATAACCGTGGGACGTAAAACTGAAAGATTTCATTTTTTTCAATTGTTAAACTCTTAGCTCTAAGCACCCAAACAATTAGTTGAAAACTACAAAACCATTTCGTTGAAAGAATGTTGGCTTATTCAATGTCTTTATTTATATGTTCTAAATTTGGATTTATAAATTACCAAAATTTATGAGTAATCAAGAACAGAAATTGTAATATGTTGGACAGCAGCTAGCGTATTCAAGAAAAATCGAACACTTATCAACTTCGAATTCTACCTTTCTTTAATAATTCAAATTTGATGCGCTTTGTTTCTTATTCCGTTGTTTTTATTTGATCTACTAATTTAGAAGCTTATGATAACAGTTCTGAATTCTTTTCCATCTGTTATCTGCGAAATTATAGCGTTTTACGTGTAAGAAGCTTTAATTGACCACGTTTCTTCATTCAACAATACACGTCCGCAGAAAGTTTTTAAGTGATAAAAGTTGTCTCCTACTTAAGCGATTACTCCTAGTACAAATCAGGTTTCAAACGTATGTACTTACTGTTAAGTAACTTTAGATTTTCATTTATCTGAAGATGTCGACAGTGGTTCGAGGAAACAGTTTGTAGGATTCTACACAATCTTAGGATACTAAGAAGCGTATGAGTCTGATTATTAAGCAACGGATTTTTAGATATGTTTTTTTCTGTAGTGAGATAGGGGTCCTTTCTTTTGCCAAAATGTTGATCATATCCTTTTATGTCACCACAACACATTTGTTTTACACAAAAACACATTTTCCAGTTTTCCGTATGTAAATACATATTTTAAGAATTTTCGTCTTAAAAACACAAAATCGCTCATTGAGGCCTGCTACATCGAAATCTTCGGAAGAGAAATGATTATTCTCTCTCACCTTTTTCATATCGAGTGTGTCAGTTTTTTTTTTTTTCTTTGGGGGGGGGGGGGGCAGACTTCTGGCGCCTTACTTTAATCTACACGTAAGGCCCTAGTGTGGGAAATTCTACCCAGCCCAGTTACAACATTGCAGGGCTTTGAATCCACGGCGTGTCTTTTCGTTTATTGTGTTCTGAGTGGTGTTTCAGCACAGTGTGTCTTCTCGTATTATAAAACGCCTAAAATAAATGCAAGTGTTTCATCTCGTTTGCAGAAGTTCTATGACGAATAAAAGGATGTGTTTTCCACTGATGGCAAAATGGTATTTTGCCAACAGTGTGGTAAATCTGTCGCGGCTGACCAACGTTCACCAATTATGCAGGATTTGAAGAGCAAGAAGCATAGTGCTGCTGCTTCACGTTTGAGCAAGAACACATTTCACTGTTCAAATTAAAGAATCCTGAATTACGAATGTTTCTCGTGAAATATACGAACTTCGAATTGCCTGACGAATCAACATTGTGAAAAACTAACAGATGGTGACCTGTAGTTGGCAACACGTCAGATGTATGAGCTGGCAGTGGTGTCGTGGCGCCCGCAGCGCCGGACCGCTGGTGGTGGTGTGTTAGGTCGGTCTCCATACTACGTCAGGCGCAGTGGAACAGCAGTGTCCAGTGGCTTCAGCAGACGGAGGTAGTGTAAAATGGGAGACCTCTTAGATTTTCAAAGAGGGCAAATTGTTGGTGCCCGGTTATGTGGAGTGAGTGTGACGGCAGTGGCTACTGTGTTAGGTGTGTCGCGTGGGACAGTGTCTACACAACACACGGGAAAATCACATCGGGGAAGCGGAACAGTGGGCGGAAGAAAATTATGAGTGACAGGTCACGCCGAGTATTAAAGCGCATTGTCACGCAGAACCTTCGTGCCACTGCGGAGCAAGTGACGGAGGAACTCAATCAGCACCTCCTCCACCTTGTTTCGACAATCACAGTCCGCCGCGAATTACATGACATGAACTTACGGGGTCGTGTTGCACGGGCAAAACCGCTCATCAGGGACCATAACGCTTTCTCACGCCGCAAATGGTGCCGCGACCATGCAACTTGGACCGTTGAGGACTGGAAACGTGTGATATGGTCGGATGAGTCATCCTTCACCCTATTCCCAACCACGGGCCGTGTTTATGTGTGGAGAACGCCCAAAGAAGCTTATGATCTGCAGTGTCTCCGCCCACCTGTGAAACATGGCGGCGGCTCGGTGATGCTGTGGGCCGCCATATTATGGTTTTCATTGGGTCCTGTGGTCACACTTAGCGGACGAATCACTGCCAACGATTATGTCGCAATTTTAGGAGACCACTTGCATCCTATGGTCCGGATGTTGTTCCCGGACAATGACGCCATCTTCCAGGATGATAATGCACCCATTCACACAGCTGGCGTTGTTGCAGCGTGGTTTGAGGAACATCGGGATGAAGTTCAACACCTCCCCTGGCCCGCCCAATCCCCAGATCTCAACATAATTGAACATTTGTGGTCCGTCTTGGAAACACTCCGGCGAAGATTTCCACCTCCATCCTCTCTCACAGAACTGGCCGATGCCCTGCACGAGGAATGGTGTAAAATTCCACTTGCTACCATTCACGACCTCTATGCCTCCATCCCACGTCGCATCAAGGCTGCTCTGAAGGCGAAAGGTGGCCCGACACCATATTAATCTGGTAAGTTGCAATTTCGTTCAGGTGTTTCAATTTTTCTGATCACTATCTGTATCTGCACAGGTGTTACGAGCAAACTTTACAACATATTCGTTCGGAATGTGCGCATCAAAATATTTTAGTATATATGGAGGAAACTACAGACTCCAGTGATAGAAACGTGGGAAACGTGATTGTAGGAATGCTAAGTAATGATGACGAAAAATGATTTGCTAGTGTGTAAAGAGCTATCTGCTGCTCCATATGTAACGATAGCAAGGCTTTTCAACGAAGCAATGCAGCTATTGTGGCCAGAAGGCATAACATTTGACGATGTTCTTCTTGTTACAGATGCTGCAGCTAACATAAAAGAAAGTTGGAGTAGGCCTTGCCTTAGCTACCCCAAAATGGGTTGCATAGAATATGTGAAAAGATAACATTCTTTTATCCCACGGTCGATAAACTATTTTCAAATGGAAGTTTATATCAAGTCACCTAAAAGAATAGACATTTTAAATTAAAAATGCCCTCTTCCACAAGCTTCCACAGTTACGCAATGGGGCACTTCATTGGATGCCGTTGAGAATTATGCCCAGAACTGAACTATTCGTATTTGTCTTAAGTGATCTAAACAAAAACGGAGCATCGTCTAAATTATGCAAGAACTGTTAAAAGATTCCTCCGTAAAGCTCGCGTTAGCATTCAGCATTCATTTCAACGAACTTGTCCTTTCTTTCTCGTTGTATAGAAAAGCTTGAATCGTCATCGAACACTCTGCTAGTTTCAGTGGGTGAAATCCGCATAGTATAAACGAAACCAAAATAACTTACTGGAGCTAACGGAGAATGCTAATGTCTAAATTTACAGACATTTAATTTTTTTCTTTTAAATAACAATAATAATAAAAAAATTCAAACGTTGTGTAAAACTGCACGTGTTTTGGAAGGAGAAATGGAGGAAGATGCGGTCAATTTCAGTGTTAGTGAAACTTCGTGTTTCAAATCTGCGAGAATTGTTTCTTGTGACGTGGAGCAACCTTTCTCGCAATATAAGACGCCTTTTAGAGATAATCGCCATAAATTTACAATGGAGAACTTGGAGAAAACTACGATGGTCCACTGCAACGCTACTAAAGAATAGCTCGCTAAAAGGTAAGCATTTTAAAACTGACTTTTAAGATGTTTACAATACACATAATATTTAAGTTTCTGTTACAAAATAGTTTTATTTTTGTCATATATTTTTCTGGTTTTATCACACATTTTCAAAATTTATGTCGCATAAATAAATAAATATTTCTGAGTTTTAGCACATAAAGTTCCGTTTCCTACTGATTACAGTACGACATTTTTAGAAAAAAAAAAAATTTTTTTGTGAAAACCACACTCCTATTGTAATTGCAACGTAGTCCCTTTACACCAGGGGCATCATTTCAGACTTCACTTGAGAGGGGCAAAGGCATCACCGACATAAGACTTTCACGTTTTACACTAGTATATTAGTAGACAATCGATTAAAGTATATGCATTCCTCAAAATCTTGGGGGCAATTGCCCCCTCCTGCCCCCCTAAATAACGCCCTTGCTTTACACTTGAAAAATTCATATTACAATTTACTTACGAAGTTCTCGACGTTCTTGAGGAGGTCGTCTTCTTAAGTATAGGACGATTACAATGGAAGCAATAATTAAAGCTATAGCTCCACTTGATCCTGCAAGTGCATACATGGTATGTTTATCACCTATTTCAGTAGTAGGAATATCAGACGGTACGTCAGGCTTTAACTCTGAAATAAAAGAATTGAAAGTTTTACAATTTTAATACAAGAGATGCAAATTCAAGATTACTATTTGAAATAAACATGAACTTCAAATAAAATAATTTCAATTGAAATAAGACAATTTCAATTCAATAAAAACCACCGACACTACAGCCTTTATGGGCCTGAGCTGCTCCAACGCCATCTGTTAGCGCCCAGCTAAACTATATTCAGCCTAGCGATGAACACGTGGTCATCGCTGCGTCGCCCTCTCTCTAATTGGCGTATCAGGAACTTCCTAGACTTAGTGGCCGTCACGTCTTTTATTCACGACTCCCCAATTTGCCTCACAACGCTGGGTGGACACCGAAAATTGGAAAGCATCAGCCGGGAATAGAACCCGGGACCACACGGAAGTGAGTCTAACACTGTAACCACTGGACTACCGTGCCCCTTTAAATAAGGTAACTGCATACAGTATATTAAGGATATCTTTCTGGCCTTTGTTTTCTACGAATTTTCCTAGTATATCACTCTGTATTCGATCTTTGCATTGGCCTGTTATTATTATTAAACATTTAGTTTTAATTTCTTTATATATATATTACTCTTTAAGTAATTTATTTTCACTTTTAATATTTTATTACGTTTTCCATTGTCTCTATTTCGCTAAACACAGTGTTTCTTAATTTCTTCCTTGTACCATGTTAGCTTTTTGCATTTATTTCGATTATTTTATAATTTGCAATTTCTTCTTCTTACTTGTACAGTCCGCAGCAATAAACCTGCAACATGAGTATGTAAGTTTACTGTGAAACTACGCCTAACAGCGCAGGGAATCAACATAACGTCTAAGTGGCATGAATCACTCCAGGAGAATTATCGGCGTCTTTCCTTGCACACTTATTATGGATTCAAAAGACCTCCTCGTTTCTCAATAAACTTACATGCTCATGTTGCAGGTTTTTTTTGCTACGGACTGTACCATTCTTCCAACAATTATTTCTACAAAGTTCTCTGAAGTAACTCTCTGCTGACTAGTTTCTAGTGTTTTCGTCACTCTTTACAAACCCTACTCAGGGCCGTCATATCGTTCGAGGCAGTTACCAGTGAAACAAATCTAATTTATCTCTCTTAATTTATAACAACATGGATGCGCTATAATTTATGTCCTTCTCATATTTCGCCTTCGATTTCTGATAAAGCCATTTTCAGGGAAACTGAGATAGAAAAAGTTCTCGAGCTACTTTATGGATCATATATTTATGTTCTTTGTAGAACTAGATTTTATCCTGAATTTGTAAATTTTTTAGGCACATTAACGAGTCTCATAATCCTTGTTACTCCATTTGTGAAGTTCAACGGAATAATATGATGAGTAGCAGCAAATGTTTTTTAAACTTTAACTAGTAACTATTATTTTCACTTTTTGATGTAGTCCACCACATATTTTGCAGATTTATCGATTCTTAAGTTTGCCTAGTTACTTTTTAATGCACGAAGAAATCCCAAGATTGAAAGCTGTAGTCCAATTCCGAGATCAAATAAGAAGTTACAAGCTATTCTTTCATGAATCTTTAGATCTACTTCGTGGCTATTTGGATAAGCGTGCGCGCCTTTGGCGTGGAAGACTCGGGTTTCATTCGCAGCGGAAGCTCATGTGGTTCGGATTCCACGTTAAGAGCCTGACATACTAAAAATAATACAAAATTTACCATTTTCCTTTCGCTTGTTTTTCATGAGTGAAAGGAGATAATGAAATGCAACTTACCACAATCATAGATAATATTCTACAAAGGAAAATATGAATCTGAAGAATTTTCGGTGTTGTCAACCATAGAAATTACAGGGTTGCCAGAATAATATTTCCTTTAAAATCTAAGTTAGGGCAGCGACTAGAGGAACGAACTCAACTGTATTTGATTACCTACTATATTGTCTTGGAATCCTGCGAACAACATTTTAAATAATAGTTGTATTTAGTTTGAAATAAACAAAATAGTTTTAACATGCAGTTATTAAAGTTAAATAATAATGCTATTTAAAAAGTAGCTTACAGGGTACCAAAACATGATACGTAATCAAATGCAGTTGAGTTCGTTCCTCTAGTCGCTGACTTAACTTAGATTTTGGGGAAATCTTATTCTAGCAACACTGTAATTTCTATGGATGGCAACACTAAAAATCCTTCAGGTTCATATTTTCTGTTGTAGAATAACATTATCTACGATTGTGGTATATTGCATTTCATTATCTCCTTTCACATATGAAAAACAAGCAAAAGAAAAATGGTAAATTTTATATTATTTTTGGTATGTCAGGTTCTTAAGTTGTTAGTCCAAGTCTCATATAGCCTCGATGCTGAACGGGAAACTAAACTCACAAGGAGAAGGCAGAGTTTGGTAAGTGAACTTCGGGGCCATTTTTTTCGAGGTGGTAATGCACATTTAAAGAGTTAATATTACAAATTGGGAGAGCGCAATGGCCAAAAATAACGGAGGAAAACTGTCTTAAAGTTTTCTACGACGACACACGAATCTACCAAGTGATGGTGTGGCAGAGTAAGTAAAATCTGTGACTTATGTGTAAAGTGTCCCGGGTTCGATTCCTGTTCGAGTCATACATTTTTTTTTTTTTTTGCTTCAATCAATAAAGTAGGCATTTGTAACTATAAGTAAAATATTAATTCGCCGTATGTTTATAATGAAAATTTTCAAATCACTTGTAAAATCTTCCATGATAACTGGCAAACAAAATTTAATCTAATCCGTAAATATTCTGATATCACGAGTTATATTATTGTTACGACCAGTGGCGTATTTACGAGTTTATTTCGGAGGGGCTTTGCCAACTTTAGTAGTGGAAATGTGAAAATTCTCCAAGATATTTCATTTACTTTTTATAGTAAATAACATTTCGGGGAGGTTAAGCCCGGAATCCCCGTTTAAATACGCCACTGGTTACGACAGTCGTTGTGTAATAAATGTTCTTGACGCTTTGTGTCTACATGTGTTGACAGTTTGTGAATTACAAAGGAGTTGAGGGGGAAATCTCCTTGGCTAATACTGGATGTTGCTATAACCAAAGGAGATTTCCTCCTCATTCCCCTTGTAATTCGCACACTGTCTACAGATGTAGACACGAAGCGTCAAGAACATTTTTTACACAACGGCTGCGGTAACAATAATATTTACGGAATAGGTTAAATTTTGTTCCTACCGTAGTTAACATGGAATATTGAAAGATTTTACAAGTGATTTGGAAATTTCTATTGTTTTATTCATTATAAACATATAGTGAATTAATATTTTACTTATAGTTACAAATGGCTACAGGTACTTTATTGGTTGAAGCAAAAAAAAAAAAAAAGCATGACTCGAACAGGAATTGAACTCGAAACCCTTTACTCATGAGTCAAAGATTTTCCTCACTTTGCCACGACACTTGGTAAATGTGTGCGTCGTTCAATATATGCAGCGAGTAGAAAACTTTAAGACAGTTTTTCTCCGTTATTTATGGTCATTGCGCTCTCCCAGTTTGCATTAATTCTGTTAATGTGCACTACCAACTCGCAAAAAATGGCCCCCCGAAGTTCACTTACCAAAGTCTGCCTTCTCCTTGTTAGATCTAATCCAACAAAAATTTCTCCAATCCTTTATGACATCATCTCATTGTCCAGCGTTCCACTGTCTTGGTTTATTTTAGGTTCCTTAATTCTTAAAGCACGGTTGATAAGTGATAAAATCATACGTAGTATTTTCGTCTTTTACGAAATATTGGAAGAATAAAACTTGTATAAGTGAACACACTAAAATTTTCATTTTATAATGAAAAAACATACGGATGCAGTATGACACTATTTACATTCCTATTTTTCCTTTCTTCTCTGCTTTTCTCGTTGACGAACCCTTTGAGGCTCGAACGATATACTGGGTGTCCACAACCTTTTGGGTCAAATTTATACAAGTGATAAAAGGGGTACAATACGACGGGGTAGGAACCAGTACGACGTTTCAATAACAAATGTGTTTATCAGGTCGATATAACCTGCTTTATTGTGCATAACACTACATCTGAGGATGTAAGGTCAGTACAAACTACTACTGCACTGTACGTACCAAAAATTCATAGTAACTGCTCGAAGTGACAACCATCAACCTCGATGCACGGAGCACAACACCTAAGGAAATTTTGCCTTACTTGCTCAAATATTTCCGGTGCCTCTTGCACAATCAAGCAGGCATTTAGAACTCTTGTACGCAAGTCCTTCTTGGATTCTACCGGCGATTCACACACCAAGGACTTGATGTGTCCTCAAAAGAAAAAGTCGAGAGGGTTAAGATTCGTGGAGCGCGTTGGCCACCGGATGGGACCTCCTCTTGCAATCCAACGATTAGGGAAGGTTGTATCCTAATAATGGCGAACATTCACATTGAAGTGGGCAGGTGCGCCGTCATGTTGCACGCACATTCTCGCGCGGACATCTAAAGGAACAGTCTCCAATAATTCAGGCAACACATCACGAAGTAAGAGCAGATACTGCTGTCCAGGCAAGCGATGTGGGAAGAGATAACAGGGTGTCTACTGAGTTTCATTTTCAAACTTCCTGTATATTCAGTATATCAGCAAAATTCCTGTATCTAATACAATGATTTTTTAAAGTTCTTTAGGAATAATCACACTCTTGATGATTTCAGGTTTGTAATTGTTTTAACATCAAAAGAATATTTTATTTTTAATAAATTGAGTTAACTTTTTTTTTTTAAATACAATGATTTTTTTAACTTTATTTTTTAAAATACAATGACTTTTTTAACATTATTTAAAGGTCCTCCCAAATCCCCTCACAGCCCTCTACTCCACCCATTGCTTTAAATGTCTAATTACAAAATGTATACAACTCTTGCTCTGGAAAAATTTACAATCTCAATAGATACAAAATTGTTTCTAAGACTATTAAAACAATTACAAAAAAATATATATATATTGTTGACTAACTACCAGTTTCATGATTTTTCCAGTATGTGGATCAAAATTCCAGTATATTTCCAGTATTTCCAGTATCAAAATTAAATTCCAGTATAATTCAAGTATTTCCAGTATCAGTAGACACCCTGGATAAGGTCCTATTAGCTAATCGTGTACAATCCCAACACACAAGTTGATGCGGAATTGTTCCTGACAACTAGTTATACCATTTGTTCTCAGAGATTGCTGCAACTTCAAGATGGCATGACGCTTGACCTTCGGTTTCCTATCACAAAATACTTATATTGGACCCTGTATATATATATATATATATATATATATATATATATATATAATCTCGTCGCAAGAACAAGAAAGCTCTCCGTGGGTGGTTTCGGCAATGTCCGAACACTCGTATCCCCTTACTAGTGACATTGTAAGTAAATGTGTATCCACCAACGTTGCCATAGTTTTGGGTCTCTGTTATACTCTGATTTATGACTTACACATGTGGGTTTAAGAGGTCACTTTCCTCTCTTTCTTTTTCCCCCTTGCCGTGGATTTGGGATTCCATTTTGCTCTTTTCTCCCCCTTGCAAACGAAAGGTACATGCTCTATTTTGTGTTAATGCTAGTTAAAAAAAAAAAGATATAAAAGATTTTTAAGTACACGGCCACATCGCATATAATGCAAGAAAATTAATTAGGACGACCTATGCTTTGGTGTAGAATTTTATAAAAATAATCGATGTAATACGCGTATAATGTAATTATGTAATAAAGTAATTGAATATAATGTAATAAATGCAAAATATAATTAAAATACATTATTCATAAATTTCTGATCTCATGTTGCCCAGTGGCGTAGGGAAGGGGGGGCAGCCCCCCCAAAGAGGTCCGACAATGTACTTTGGTACTTTGATGTTTGTAATTTTTTATATATTTTATGTTTATATATTTTTGTTTGTAATTCCTCTATATGTACCTATAACAGCACTTGTCCCCCCCCAAACACACATCCTATCTACGCTACTGATGTTTTAAGTTTTACGTCCCACGCATAAGCCGGTTAGGCTAAAGGAGACGGTGAAGATGAGAAATGCATGAAATTGTGGAATGAAGAAAGTGGGAGGAAACGGGAGAACCCCGAGAAAACCCACGAGCACGGTGTTTGTCCACCACAAAGTCCACACGGCGCGAGCTGGGATCGAACCAGGGATCCTGAGCACCGGAGGTGAACGCTCTACCAAATGATTTATGAAACACGAAAAGAAATTCGTTAGAGTAGTTTTTGAGTTTGAGTAGTTTGAGACAAATTTTGATTTTCATCTTTCAGTAAACTACTCGTAGTTTTAGAGGTGTTAAGAAAATTGGAAAATGACGCTAGAGAATCTTGTAAAAAACCTTAAGTTTAAAATTATGTCTCGATACGCTGAACCGTAGACATGCCCTCTAGGCAACCGAACATATTTTCACTGGGACGAACAGAACTCCGTTTTGAGACATGTAGGGATCATCTAACGTACAAATCCGTTTAAATCTATTTTTTTTTTCATGATTGCTATACTTTCTTATTTCCTATCGTCACTCGAAAGTAAAAAGAAAATTTTGTAAAGAAGACAATCAAGACTATCTTCTCATCATCACGAGAAAACTGCTGAGCCGTTTGGAAAGAATTTTGGAACATTAGCACTTGGCTCAAACTGGGCTTTCCAGGTCTCTTTCATTATAATGAGTTTCCTAAGAGGTATGTGTCCTCCACACTCAAAATGATGTTATTTGTCATCATCATGAGAAAAACGGATAGATTGTTTCAAATGGATTTTGCAATGTAGGTAACAGTTGACTGGAGTCGGATTTCTTTCATGTCACTTTCATTAAAGGCGTATCCTAGGGGGAAAGGGTTCAAATATAGAATATGTCAAAAGCTGTTAAACAGTTTAAAATCAATTTTTGAAAATAGCACTTGGGTGGCCTAACCTTTTATAATTTAATTTCCATTTAAATACCTAAATGCGAAAAAAAGGGTTCAAATATGATTAACATTTCAAATATTCTCCATAAATCTACTCTTCCCGTGAACGCCGGTTCTTCAGCCAGTTAATAAATAATTTTATGATTAGCGGCAATAAAAATAATAATTTAATGTTACAACGAAGGCAAGTTGTGTCATGTGTGGTTATCACATTGCTTTCTTTATTGTTGTTCTAGGCCAAGGTTCCCTCTTTCTTAATTCAATTATCTAAAGATGTAGATTAAAAACTGAAAATTCTGTGTTTGATCGGGAATCAATCCGAAACAAAGCATATTAAATTAACTATAATAGTAAAACAATAAATATTTCCTGGTGCTAAATTTCACATTACAATTGGAAAGTTTACAGAATTATGCAACGAGAAATCTTGACAGAATTGTCCATGATTTTCGTTTTCCTCTCAAACGAATTGTGAGATACTACCTTTTACTTATTATTTGTCAGCATCCTTTCCAAAATATTTCCCCATTTCTCATTATAATGTTAAAATTCATTCAAACTATACCTAGATCACTATTAAATACGTAAATACCTCTCAGCAATAATAATAATATAATAGATGAGAATAGTTGTTCCGCTAATAACTAACCATGGTCATCCTGGGTAACTCGATCTAAACCCCGTGGCCTATACATAACACTGTCAAATACCGAAGAGAAAGAAGAAAATTTAATATTATGCCTATGTTCTTCCGGTGTCATGAGGAAAACTCAGTAAAAGAAAATTAATTTAGACGGCCTATGCTCTAGTGAAGAATTCTATAAAAATAATCGATGTAAAATATAGTGTAATTATGTAATAAAATAATTAAAAATAATGTAATTTAATAAAATGTAAAATATAATTGAAATACACTGTTTGTAAATTTTTGATATCTTGTTGCCTTATCTATTATGTAAATGAGAAAGTTACTTCTTCATCATGCATTTCAGATATTATTATTCGACTAGAATTGAAGATACTTTTATATAGATTAAAATCTTCCTCGTGTTTTTTTTTTTTTTTTTTTCAATAGATGCATTCATGTTTATCTTTTAAATAAATGCACAGTCCAAAATGTGTTTCTTGCCTTCTTTGTTTATTTCATTCTTTCTATATAGAGAACAGGGAGATGAACAAACATTGACCAACTGGCAGGAAATATGGTTCGCTCCTTCTTAACGGAAGAAGAAAGATATTCTTTTGAAGTGTCAAATAACAAAACAACACGAAGGACTCGCAGCTTCCAGGCTACTTTTTTCTTCGCCAAAACATTTAAAACATTCCATTCCTTACTCAAGTAACGGAGATCAGCTTTTACTCACCCCCTCCTATTTTAGCTGAGAGCTGTCATGGAGTTCGAATTTGTTGGCAACATCGGATTTCGGAAAAAATATCTGTTTCACTACCATGTAATGGGCGGAGAAGGGTAATAGGTCAAGTTTCTGGACCTCACCCTAAGGCCGTCATGAAATTTCCAATAGTATATATATATATATATATATATATATATATATATATATATATATATATATATATATATAACTACCATGTTAGTATCTCTTACTTTGATTTTTATATGCCTACACTAACATTTCTTTGTTCTAACTGCATATATTCAAGAAATTTAATACTTACAGATAAAATAAACCTTAACTTACCATTATTCCGCGCAATCCATGAGCATCGTTTACCAGGAACTTCCCAAATACTGCCTGATTCACAGCGATCATCATCTGCAGTTATCTATAACAACAACAGATACTTTTGAATCGTTTCCTTTATTGAAAAGTAAATCATTGTTATTATCATAATCACTAGAAGATCCATTGACATCACTAGCAAATCACTTGATACAAACTGAAATAATTCTATGCACTATTTCAATACCTAACCTCTTCGTTTCGCTATCGGTTTTTATTTTGTTCATCAATTTTTATTCTTCCCTCCCTCAGCCATCCGATACAGCACACATTCTATTACGTCCTTCAATTTATTTTTAAACAAATGTCCTAACCTGTTTTATTTCTTCCTTTTAATTTCCTCTAACATTGAATGAAATATATATATATATATTGCTTACTTAAATGCATTTAAAATCTGGATCATATTTCTCCAGACAGGATGATCTTTGTTTTGGCCATAAACTTTAAATCGTGGACGTAATGGTACGAGTAGGTTAAGAGATAAAAATCTTACCTCGCATCCGGGAAGTAAACATCCCTGAAGACTGATAACGATGACAGAAAGCATTGAAACAGTTGGGAGAAATTTCTACTCCTCGTATACAGTGTAAGGTTTTAATTTCCAAATTATTCAATATGTGTTCTACAGTTACAATCAGCCAATATGTAAAGTATAAAGTTTTGTATCTAAAGTTTTTGTTTCAGGTGACAGCAATGTACCAGTCACCTCCACAAATTTAATATGGATGATGGAGCAGAGAGCAAGGCAGCTGGAGGTTGGACATATTTCTTAACCAACGGATTAACAGACTACTGAATGACTGAAGTTTAAAATTCCTTTTCAACACGAAAATTTCGTAAGATGGTACTTATTCTTAAAGCAGGATTCAAATACAAGACCAATAACACAGAAAGAAAGTGCTATAACGTGGGCAATGAACGTGTGGTTCTATGAGGTTTACGAAACCTGAGTGAAACCTGATCGGTCAACAACAATCTTGAAACTTAAATATTTTCCATCAACTTCATTTTCCACGTGAAGAAAGATCACTTCTGCTAGTAATATACAAACTAAGAGGTTAATACAAGAGTGGATTTAAAAAAAAAAAAAAAAATCATAAGATTCCCTTATCTCCATATTCAATAGCCTGTTATAGACTAACATGCTGTTTATCTAAATATTTTCCAATTTTTCCTCGTTTTCTCTGATGACGATACAATAACATTCAAAACTAGTTTTTTTTTTTTTTTTTAACGCAAATATGTTAAACATTGGCCACCACTTCCAAACAAAATATGTAATATTAAAACAAATGCATGGAAACTTACCCGTACACAATAATTTCCAGGTGTAATATTTTCAAATTCACACTGGAGCCCAAAGTGAGTCTGAAAAAGAAGAAACAGTTTTACTAAGAAGTAATTAGTGATACTCTTCGAGTGGACGACATTTTAATATGTAGTTTCAAAAAAAAATCAGGACATGATTATGTCTGTCCAACACCCTGAACTTGTTTATTTCATCACGAGAAAATACGTGAATTTGCTGAATTTGTTCAAGAATTTTAAGTGATTAATATATGGGACATTCCATGTCAAATCAACAAGTCATCAGACTTGACCATCTAAGATTTTTGTAAAAATTGGTGTACAGCTTTATTACAGTGGGAGATGAAAAAAATCCCAAATATTACCTCCCCCCTGAAAGTGTCTCTATACAGGGTGCTCAAAAATATCAAAAAATTGCATTTTTTCAGTTACAGTGATTATTAAAAATTGTCATACGTAAAATGTCATATGTGCACTAGAGACGTGAAACAAACACCATTGAAAACGTAGAGTGAGTATTATAAGAGAAAAATGAAATGAAATCTTTGAGTTTTACGTCCCACGGTTATGCCGGTTAGGCTAAAGGAGACGGTGATGATGAGTAATGAATGAAATGGTGGAATGAAGAAAGTGGGAGGAAACGGGAGAACCCCGAGAAAACCCACGCACACGGTGTTTGAGTATTATAAGAGAATCCACCTCCCTTTCCCGCTGAAATTGGTTGAACAACTAGCGCCGCCACCCAAAGGAGTTCGGAAAGTATGAACTACTGAAAACAAAACCTAATCGTTTATGTTATTTGACCGTTCAGAGCGGAAGCGGCCAGTGAAAGCGGTAAATTTCAAATCTATTGTTATCACTCCACTGTGCAGATCGTTACGCGAAGATGAGTAGCGTCGGTTATATAAAAAGTGGTTCTTCTCGAAAATAAAAAGTGGTTCTTTGTGTATATATATACATATATTGTATATATATTCTTGTGTACATAAAGTGTAACATTTTATAGTTTCATAATGCCGAACACTAGCAAGTGCGTTGTGTGTGCAAAATATGAAATGGACTCCGATGTATCGTATTTTAGATTTCCTATAGACAACGAAAGGTAAGTAGTTTTTAACTACACACTTCATATATGGAAAGTCTGGAGGCAAAACTCATTTTCCAAATAAGATTAGGAGTGAAACTACAGCTTCTTACTTTGGAGGCTAAAGTTAGGTTTCTATAACGTAAATAATGCCTACTTGTAACTTGTTAAAGTTTGGGCATGCCGCAGAATAGTCTGTCATGGAAGTTTATAATTTTAATTTTTATAATTGTACGGCATGTGACTGAGTGCATATGAAAACGGATTGTATAAGATACTAATTACCATTGTTGGAGCATTTGTGTACAATGTAGGGATCAAGTATTTTGTGCTTACTTACTAGGGATAAAATACACGAGAATATGTTATGGCTGTAATGTGCTACTTTCCACTAGTGAACTATTTCCGCATGATACATTTTATGGTTACAAGTAAGGAGTTACTAAGGTGAAATAATTGCGTGCTCAAAATTGTTACTTTATCGCATGTAAATTTTTTCACTATTCTCGATATTGCGAATTCCCTGTGTGTCCTGCTCCTTACAAACGCACAGCCGTACAGGGCCCCTGCTGTGTTTTTGCTCTGACTCGGTTAGATACCATTATAGCTTTTTTTCGCCACCTAACCAAGAGTTTTTTTACTATCCGTTTATGGGCATGCCCACCGTCGCTGACGCGTCTTTCCATGTCGAACCCCTGCGCTCGTGCACTGTACTTCTGCTCTGATTCAAAAAGGTAGCATATTCGCATTTACTAGCCATCTAATGTAAGTTAGTGTTTTACGCAGTGTTTTTTTTTTTTTTTTTTTCGTACGTAAGGACGCAAGTTCGTACTTGTAAGGGAAAGACATGAGTTTGCACGCCTATTATCAATCTGCATACCTGTGGATTGGTGCTAAGCTGGCTTATGCCGAAATAATTGTAATAGGCTTGCCAGCTTGGTACCAGTCTAGAGCGTCTTAATGAATAATATGTAGATTTTTTTTTTTTGAACAGACTATTCTGTAGGTGAACTGGAGAGTATTTTCTTTTCTTTCTTCAGAATTCCAACTTCCTCCGAGGAAGAAGAAGCTGTTTAAGTTTCGATACGCTCCGCTGCGCCAAAGCTATGTACCTAGTGAACGAAATAAAACTTAACCTATTCATAAGTCGTCATTAGGATGTTGAAAATCTGGCGGGGATAAACAGAATAATGGCTATGAAAAGCTTTAGATAAACTTTGATTTGGGATTTGCGTCTAGACCCAGCGTGTTATACATTCTAGTGCTTATTTGGTATTGGCTAAGAATATCGTAATTTTATGGTGAAAGTGAGTTAGTGCGTATCAAAGAGAATTGCGTAGAATATTAGTTCCTATTATCGAAGCATATATCCACAATGTTGGAAACCAGGGTGATGTTTACAAATATAATGTTACTAGTGTCAAACCATTACAAGGGCCACAGTGGTGTTAAAGTGAGTGATTGCGATGAAATGTTTTTTCGATATCTTCATTTATGTGTATACCCTCCTTCGCAGATACGCCTGCTCGTTACCTACGCGCTTCCGCGCAAACCTCCTTGTTGCTACTCTGAATAGATAGACAGCATTTTCGTCCTTAAGTGGGCACATAGGACAGGTTGGTTTGTGTTTTCGCGTCCGAACGCATATTTATATCATTTGGGGGAGTCCTCATAAAATAAATCGGCACTAATAAATGCAACTCTTGGTCTAAGAAACAATTTCTAGGACACTAGTAGCGAACTTCATGTAATAATGATTTTGTAATTGCATATAATAGAATAGCACGTGTTCATTCCCAGGGCACATCAGGTTGCACGCATTTGATCAATGTATACCCAAATGTTGGTTATGCGTCAGGATAATAAGACTAGAAACTCTTGGGAAATCACTTAAAGAAAGAAATGTCAAAACAATAATTTGATAGAACTTTTCTTAGTCTGCATGTTTACTTAAATTAACTAACACCATTGCCTATGGAACCCGGAGGTTGAATGCCGCGTTCACAAAAGCTCTCCATTGATTTCTGTCCTTGGCCAACTGGATCCAGTTTCTACTTTGTATTCTCATTTCTGCGAGATCCACCTTAATATTGTCCTCCCATCTGCGCCTAGGTCTTCCTAATGATCGTTTTCCGATTGGTCTTCCAGTCAAGACTTTGAAAGCGTTTCTGCTTTCTTCCATTCTAGCTACATGACCTGCCCACCTAAGCCTTCTAGACTTAATGACCCTAACAATGTTGGGTAAACTGTATAAATTATGTCGTTTCTAGCAGGGTGGATTAATTTAAATCAGTCTGATTTAAATCACTATTTCAATCAAGATTTAAATCACTTGATTTTTTAAAAATAAAAATCGTTGATTTAAATCAAATTCCGAAATAAATTAATTTAAAATGATAATAATCATAATACAATGAGACTCAAATGTACAGTATGTACAGCATAGTATGAAAACAAATGTCATGCACAGGATGATTAGGGAAAATCCCGTTTTGAACGGGTAACGGAGCAATACTGCTTTCTTCTCTTCGTAACAATGGGTTTGGGTTTTTAAATCGTTAACTGTTCCAACGGGGAAATCACCATCGACATTTAAAACGAAAATTCTTTTGCGTGCATCTCTGCTTGTTTGTTCCCAGATAATAGGGCGTATTTAGAGGGGTCTTATCCCCTCCCCGATTTTTTTTTTAAGATTTATAAATTTAGGCGAAATTTATGTATTTCGTGCCTCAAGCTAGTTCCAATTTTTTAAAAACATGCCCCTACCAAATATCAGTAACTTTTGTGAAAAAGGTGACATTTTGATAAACGTTGCTATACTTTTTCCTTAATACTTAACCTTTTAAATTATATTATCTATTTTCATTCTATTAAAAATCGAATCTTCATTGTTCGATTTAAAAAGTACCAATAAACCTTTTTACTTCGCTTTTTTTTTTCCCCAAGACTGAAGGCATTGTAGAACATGCTACATATGCTTTAACGCCTTTCTGCGTCGAGACATGGTGTGTGATGACATCATAAATTTAAAAAGATATTTTTTGTTATGCCTATTATTATTATTTTTTGGTAGGCTTACATTTTGCATTCAAAAGACTGAAATTTTGCACACTCGTTCACTGCACCCCTTATTATTTTTCAGATTTCTGCGTAAAAACCGGGGGGGGGGGGAGGTCCAGAGGGGAAAATGTAAAAAAAAAAAAAAAAAGGATATTTTTAACAAAATAGCTTTTTCTGCGATTCAGATGGAGACATATGAATGGTACCATTTGAAAGAGGATACCATTTGAATGGTACTATTCTGAAGAGAATGACGTACGAACCATGATCCTAGGATAAATATGGATGTTTCAGGAAACTGTTACCTGAGATCCTGTGTTATACGGGAATTGGGGGATATTATTTTTCGCGGGCTTACTTTTGCACGTAGAAGATTGAAATTTTGCACATTTATTCAATGCACCCCTTAGTATTTTTCAGTGTTTCAGATCTCTACCTTAAAACAGGGGGTTGGTCCAGAGTGGTAAAAAAGGGATATTTTTAACATAAAATTCCTTTTTTCGTGATTTTTCCGCCCCAGATACACGATGGAGACATTTGAATGGTATGATTGAAAACCTTTTTTATTCTGAATAGAATAATGTACAAATCACGACCCTAGAATAAATAGAGGTGTCTGAGAAAATTTTTATATTACATACGGGTTATCGGGGGCATTGTGGGGATGTTCTTAGCTCATTGTTAAATATTTTCCCCACCCTTAGTATTCAAGATAGCTTGAAATTTTATACACACATTTAATACACCCCTTGGTATTTCCCAGTTGATTTTGCGATATGTGCGTTAACACAAGGGAGTCCAGAGGAGATAAAAATTTGAAAAAAAAAAAATAAAAAAAATCCCATTCTCTCTCAAAATTTCCCGCTTCAGGGACATGATAGAGAAATGTGAATGTTACCGTTTCAGAGGCTGTTCTATTCTGAAGAGAATGAGGTATGAACCATGATCCTAGGATAAATAGGGATGATGTTGTAGCTGCTTGACTGAAAGTCCATAATTTCCCTTTTTTTTTAAAAAAAAGCCATAATTTAAAAGGGTTAAGAAACGTTGTTTGGGATCAACAGAGGTTAACAAATCGGAGATTAATTCAAAATTCAACCCTAATACTTTCATTTAAATGGCATAATTAGCATTGAATACTACTTCCTAATGCTTTTTCTTCAGTCCGCGACTTGTAATTTATGAGGAGAAAGATTTGATTTAAGTCAAAGAAATCGATTTAAAAAAAAAAAAACAGCAAAAATTATTTTTTTTTAAAAAAATCATTTTTTTCCACCCTGGTTCCTCGTTTTGAAGTTTCCGCCATTCCCCATTCCTGTTCCTCTTGGGTCCGAATATTCGCCTCGTGATCTTGTTCTCAAATACTTTCAATCTATGTTGTTCCCTCAGAGTTAGCGACCGTGTTTCACAACCATACAGAACAGCAGGCATGATTATCGTTTTATATATTTTAAGCTTCAAATTCCTCGACAGAATTCGCGACAAGAAATTTTGAACTGAATAATAACACGAATTCCCTGCTTTTAGTCGACACTTAATTTGCTCGTGAATATGTTTTTCGTCTGTTAATATTGATCCCAGATATCTGAAACTATCCACTTTATCAAAAGTATAAACGCATCCACGATTTGCCGTGTTATGGTCCCGACGCACTTCCATGTATTTAGTTTTTTTTTTTTTTTTTTTTTTTTTCCTGCGTTTACTTCCGAACCCAATTCACTGCTAGCTTTTAATAAGACCTCTGCATTTCTTTCTATTGTTCTCTTCTCAAAAATCATTACAAGTGCTATAGGTAATCCATCACTGCGAAAACCCACGATTTCACTACCATCGCGTACGCAAATACTCACCATCACTTACGCGTCTGCTCCCTATAGACACGCCCTCGAGCAGGCTCCTTGCTTCGATTAAGCCCTAACTAGGTTAGTAGCATTATGGCTTTTACTGGCCATCTATATAGATAGATAGATAGATATAGGGTGAAAGTGGATCTGAAAAGGTGAGGGGACGGTAGGTAGCGGCGTCACGTCACGCCGTTCCCCCTGCTTTCTGCCTTTCTTTTGTCCATTGTAATTTTTTTCAGGAAATGGGGGGACGCCGTACATATTTTTTCGAGGTGGGGGACGACGTTTCCCTGCACTTTTACCCCTATATATATATATATATATATATATATATATATATATGGGTGATTCCAGGAAAAAGGGAAATTTTCTGTCACGGGCATTTCTTCAAACTACTATTAGAAAGATTCACCTCAATTTCTTTTGTTTGGTAGTAGTTGTCACAAAGTACTTTCTGGGAACTACTGTAAGTTTTGAGTAACAATTTAAATTTCAGCCACTTGTATTTGTGCAGAAATATTACGGTACTATCTCGCCTATAAATTCTCAGTTTTTGACGTTCAGAAGTGTAAGATACTTTCTTGAAAATGTACTGCATTGCTTTATTTGGAGTTAATGGTCTCAAAATATATTTTTTTCTATATAGGGTATTGTAGTGTTTTAATTCCGAAGGAAAGCTAATTTTTACTACACAAAATAAATTTAAAGCTTATTTTCGTAAGTAGAATATTTCAATCTTCGTAATACGTAGCGATAGTAAAATGTACTGTATGTTCAGTTTTTTTATTATTATTATTATTATTATTATTATTGGGTTTATTATGTTAATTTGTATTACAGATGCAAGCAGTGGCTTACAGCCATTTCAAGAACGGATCTTTTGGCGAGAACTCCGACGTATATCTGAGGAGAGCAGTCTGTTTGCAGACTTCATGGGAAAGCAGCATGTCTGTCAATGGAGTTAATTCACGTGAACAGGATTGGAAATGTAGTCCCTCTCGTATGACTTAAAAGACCAAAAAAACACACCCAAAAAAAAAAAAAAAAAAAAAAAATTCTTTTGTTACTGTCCATGAGCCTGCATTTTGAATAGTTTAAGTTCTAAATAGGAGAAATGAGGTACAGGAATTAACACACATTTTATCAGTAGCAATCAGTACGCAATTTCCATGTACTTTCTTAATGGACCTTATAAAATTATTATTACTGTATTTTATTGTTTTATTTTCTTTCCTTGTCTTGGTTTAGGGTAATCTTTAGCTTATGCACAATTATGGTAGCATATGTTTCTATTCTTGGTTAAATGCAACATATCTCGCGCGGGTAACGTGAGATAATGTGCTAAAGAGCTCTTAATTAATAATGTCTAAATAAAATTCAAGCCTAATTATTTCTGTTGCTGATCATTTGTTTCGTTTGCTACCATAAGTGTGAAATTACGTATTTGTATTTTTCAACTATGATCTGTGTGTGTAATTATAGGAAAAAGTAGTGGTAATTATTAATGTGTTTATTTATTGGTGGTTACATTAGAGTTTAGCATCCCTTTCACTACCAAAATTATATGAGACGTGAACCTATAGTTTAACGTGGAATATAAACAACAGTGATGCGATAGAACCTTCGAAAGTTCTTCACCGCGAATCGAACCTGGAACCTAGTGCGCCAAGGGCATGAGTGCGGGGCGATTAGAGCACAAGGGAAACAAGTTCAATTACCAAAGTTAATACAAAAGGAGACAAAGCTATGAATCTTTTAAGCTCTATAAGGAGTTTCGATGGGGATCCTGAAGAAGAGATACTTTCAAAATGGATTTGATTCGCTTGTGCACTGAACGCGCTGTATTATCTAATTGATTTCTAGATCAAGTGTGTATGTTCCAGGTATTGTTGAATGATTTAACTAAATATACTCATATATTCATCGATATCCAAAAAAACTTAGAGATGTTCTCTACAACCGTGGCATCAGAATTAAAGTTCTGTTTTGACAATTACTCAGAAAGGACTAATGGATGGGTGAAGTATGACGTATTTCCGCCATTTCATTCAGATTAATTTGTTTTCGGTACGTTCAAGAGAAATTTACTGCAAACGATATAATGGCATAGTTTTGCGCTAGACAAAAGGGGAGAATATCTACATCAGTTAAAAGAAAAAATCCAAAAGAGCGGTCTTCGAAAGATAACAGGGTCAAAAATAAGGAAGGGAAAGAAATCTATCTGCATGAAAGTAAAGACAATCTATCATAGGACAAATTCTTGCAGTTTTGTTGACAGCGGAAGTAACAAAATTACTTGACTGATCCATTCGTGTACGATATGAAGATTCTATAAGTAAATACAAGCTACATCAAATGTATATTTATCAAGTCGGTAAATTGTTTTGAAGCCTTTCTACAAAGTTGAAGTTTATGATACAACTTGGATTCATTAGTTGAAAGCACATTATTATTATTATTATTGGTGAAGTTATTAGGCCAAAGCAGACAAGAGATGTATTATGGTCAAGGTTGAACTGGATTCGAACTCGCAACAGATAGGCATTGACACGAAACCTACAATTTATTTTAATCGTAACTGCTAGCATTTTCCTCTGAGGAGCAATCCCAGCTGAATTATAATAGGAGACTGTTACATAATAAGCAAGGCAGGTAGGTATTTCCTTGGCTGTATGTAAGGGACTAGAGCAGGGATGCAAATAAGCAACAACATTTTAGTAGTCCATGGAGAGAGCTACTAGCACACATCCCACAATAGGAATCATTTACTTACCTTCGGTATGATATTAGAGGGTGTCTACTAGATGTTTGTTTTTAAATTCCAGGCTTTCTCCAGGTCTATTTATATTATTTTCCTTTTTTTTTTTTTTTTTAAGCAAAGAAAAATTGTTACTGTTAATATACCCTCCACAAGGCCAGTTGAGAAAAACGTGCAGTAACTGAAAAATAGCAACCAGAGTTCTCACCTTTAACTAACGTATGATTCATACATAGCTCTTGATAATATCTCTCTCGTGTTTCAGTTATCGGTTTTTCTTAACAAATAGACATAACCTAAAAGAATGTTTCACTTTCTGAAAATTTTCCTTGATTTCCAGTTCCATTTTCCCTGACTTGTCCATTACTTTTTCGTAAAATTTCCTAAAGAAGAAGTTTCCAGTATTTCCCTGATTTCTAGATTTGTTAATGTAGCAAAAAGACTTTTCGAACTGCCCCAAAATATGGATAAAAATTAAACCTAAATACTTTCAAGAGGTCTATGGAAACTCTGCAACGGGAAGCGTACAAAAGTCACAAGCAAGCGGAAGCAGTGACAGAACTCCGACCAGATATCCCCCTGGTTGCTATTTTTTTATTAGGACTTTTCTATTATATACAGTGAAAAATGTAAAATTAAGAAAAATCCAGGTCTGTTGTTAAATTCCAGGTACAAAAACAAATTCCAAGTTTTCCAGGTCAACAGACACCCTGCGTTAAATACTCGCCCGTACAGATGAACCACTGGTCCCAGGCGAGTGGTTATTTGCATCCCTAGACTAGAGTATTAAAGTAGGATAGGACTCACCGTAAGTAGAGCTATAACTAAATAGCAAAATTATTTTAGGTTCACTCGAACAGACGGTTCTACCAAATAGAACATTTATAGGTAAAATACGATGTGAAACATTTTTTGTGAAGGAATGAGAGTGTGAATATAAGTAATTACTGCACATCATATTGAAATGAATTTTGAGTGATAGTGAAAGTATTGTATGCGTAAGTGTGCTTTTCCACTACCCTCGTTATGCGTGTGCTTCCTACGGACGGAGCCCCTCGCCGCCGCTCAGATCTTCCTGCTGCGCTCCTGCCCTGACTCGGTTAGATAGCATTCGTGCTTTTTAATGGCCACCTAGCATAATGATTCGTGTTTCATGCACTGTATGTTGTTTTTATGCCATACGTCTACACTATTTACACTGCGCCATCAATCTGCAAGTAGTAATGGAGCACCTCATTTAGTGCATGATCTGCTAAAAGAAATACAAAGCTCTAACATAACCTGAAAATGTAAATGTGCCAAAATTGAGTAGAACCGTCGGCTAGAGTAATGCCATGACTTTCGTGTGTGTAGTAACTTTCTTGTGTTTGTAAATATCCTTTTGTGTGTGTGTGGGGGAAGGGGGGTACCGCCACGACTTGATCTTAGAGGTCTGAAGGGACCGGAATTGTTAGTGAATTTATAATGTGAGACCCCACCCGAGTCCGAAATATATGTTAGCATTTAGGCCTGAGGTCGTGTGATAATCAAATAAGCCCAAATTACAGAAACTTAATAATTAACTTTGTGGTAGACAAACACCGTGTGCGTAGGTTTTCTCAGGGTTCTCCCGTTTCCTCCCACTTTCTTCATTTCACTCATTTCCCATCATCACCGTCTCCTTCAGCCTAACCGGCATTACCGTGGGACGTAAAACTGAAAGATTTCATTTCATTTCATTTAATAATTAACGTAAATATGTATTTTTATTTACAGCATTTAGAGGTTTAATTATGCAGTTGTGCTTTAAAAGTTCTCCAGAAAGAACGGTCCAATAAATATCGTTGTAGAGCATATTTACAAAGTTAGGCCCGATAACTATGGTTGTATATTTAAAAATTTACTACCCAGGACGGAAGTGATTTATGCTTTGTAAGCCCGAAACCGGCCTGCGGGCCCAGTCTGAGCTCGTGCAGACCTCTACTTCGTCTATCATGTTATATATTCAGAAGGAGGGGTTCTAGTTATTATTACATTTACTTAATTATGCACCGAGTCAGACGGTGATGACAACAATGAATGAACAGTGGAATGAAACAGTGGGAGGAAACGGCAGAATACGGCGAAAACCCAAGTATATGTTTTTGTTCGTCAACCACAAAACCCGCTTGACGCAAGCTAAACGAACTAGCAGTTTTACCACTCAGCCACCGTGTCTCCTCATAAAATTAGACAGTACCACTTTAATCCTCTCCTACAATAAATATGCTATACTATTAATTTATTTTGCCATTCAGAATATAAGTACAATATGGTATAATTAAGGACATGCTACTCAAAACTATTGGCAGAATAAATTTTCTCTTTTTTATTTCCTCTAATATAACTTATGCGCTTGAGGCTAAAGATGACGGATGATTAATTAAATTATTGTGAAATTAATTTTATGCACTTTAATGTCGGGAATCGAACTCGGAACCACGTGCACCAATGGCACGCGCTAGCCATTAGAACAACGGGGACGGCTTTATCCGCATGCACAAACTGTCCTATGAACGAGAACATGACAAGACGGAGTTCTCGCTGCTGGTAGCAGACAACGCTAGAAGCAGACGATGCAAGCGACTTACGACTCCTAACAGTAGAGGCGCTAGAGTCAGTTTTGTGGCATTCTGGGAGAAATTTGAATTACCATTCGTTGTATAGGAAGTGGTGCCTCTTATAATACTCACTCTACGATTGAAAAGCTTAAAGATTGCTCTACAAGTTGTACAAACCTGTAAAATAAAAAATAACACTTCAAAAATTCAAATTAAGATTTGAATTTTGAATTTTGCATAGAAATGTTCCTCTGAATTTGTTTAAAATTGTTCAGATTGTAGTCTCATATGTGTACTAAAACACCACAAAGTTGCATTTTGGGCACTCAATGGGATCCGATTCAAAATTTAACATAAACCAAGCATTGACCATGTGAATATCTGGGTTCAGATCGATAACCATTTGCCTGGATCTATTTACGTGCTGCATTAAAGGAATTTATACTCTATTTCATTTGTTTCTTGATGTATTCATTTGAATTTACACAATTATCCACCTTTTAAGTTATTTAGACAGATATTACGTTTCCGAATATTCTCAATAGAGGTAATTATTCTTGTTAGTAAGTATGGATGTTTCTAAATTTATATTGGCTACATTGATACATGTTATTTTCATTCCTTTGTTTCAGGATTGCTGTCACAGATATGTGGAAGTGGATAATTGAAAAAGGAAAAAGAATTTATTGACTAATTGTTTGTGCTGAAAGTGTGTGAAGTGATTGTGAGCAGTGTCACTGTATTTCATAACATATTTGATACAAATATTGTGAAAGGGAAGAGAAATATATCCCTTCCTTTCATAATATGTTCTGTAATAGCAATCCTGAAAGAAAGGAATGAAAATAACATGTATCAATGTAGCCAACATAAATTTAGAAACATCCATACTGACTAACAAGAATAATGACCTGTATTAAGTACTGTTTGGAAACGTAACACCTCTCTAAATAACTTAAATGGTGGATAATTGTGTAAATTCAATACATCAATGAATACATCAAGATACAAATGAAATTGAATATAAATTCCTTTGATGCAGCAGGTAAATAGCTCCAGGCAAATGGTTATCGATTTGAACCCAGATATAAACATGGTCAATATCGTGCAATCTTGGTTTATGTTGAATTTTGAATCGGATCCCATTGAGTGCCCAAAATGCAACTTTGTGGTGTTTTAGTACACATATGAGACTACAATCTGGACAATTTTGAACAAATTCAGAGGGACATTTCTATGCGAAATTCAAAATTCAAATCTTAATTTGAATTTTTGAAGTGTTATTTTTTATTTTACAGGTTTTTTCAATATAGTACATGTAGAGCAATCACAACTGTTCCACGTCTCTAGTGCACATATTAACCATCTTTAATAATCACTGTAACTGCAAAAATGCCGGCTCTTTGGCATTTTTGAATACCCTGTATGGAGACACTTTCAGGAGGAGAGAGGTAATATTTGGGATTTTTTCATCTCCCACTATAATAAAGCTGTGCACCAATTTTTACAAAAATCTAAGTTCGTCAGGCCAGATTTTGCCATTTCATTGGTTGATTTCACATGGAATGTCCCATATGTAATTACGAATTTACTAGGCATTTATGCTACTTCCATATATAGTAGAAGAACGCTATTAGTTTAACCAAATTTGCTTCTGTCATCTTAGTTTTGTGTCAAACAACAATCGGAAAGAAGTGACAGAAAAGATTAAGATTTTCTAGATACACTGAAACACACAAACCTGATTACAACACACAGCATCTGGCTCATCAAATGTTCTCCGCAACAAATCACAAGTTTCCCCTCTTTCCTGAAAAAAAAAAAGGAAAATTTTTCATCATTCAATATAATAATATACGATCTTCATAAAAGAACTAGCAGAATACTTGTTCTTCGCACGGAGAGAATACGTTTCAGTTTGGACATACAGTACTAATGGGGGCTGAATTTGGAGACCCTGAAAACTACGAATTCAACACTAATATCAATCATTTTTGATTATTTTCATATTTTCCCCCTCCCCCAAGTTGCGTGGCTGAATTTGATTTAAACCGCATCGGAAGTTTCACTGTTCATCTTAGCGACCCAAAGAACTATGGATTCGACACTAATACTGGCCATTTTCCATCATTTTTATATACCTCCCCTCCCCCAAGTTGCGGGACTGAATTTTGATTTAAAAGGCATCGGAAGTGACACTGTTCATTTCAGCAACTCCGAAAACTACGGATTCTACATTAATATCGATCATTTTCTATCATTTTTACATATCTCCCCTTCCCCTAAGTTGCATCGCCAAAGTGAAATGATAAAAAACATTCCAGGTTCGAACCTCACCTATGTTGAAAATTTGATCAAGATCGGTCTGGTGGTTCAAGAGTTATTAAGTCACAAACACAGTCACTTTTATTTTTATATATATAGATTACGATATTGTAAACGCTTGCCATTTGTCTTGTGTGTTAAAATAATGCATTTTTCTTTTTTTGTAAATAGTGAAAAAACTCATGAAATTTATTCTCAGAAAAAGTGAGGTTGTTGCGTCATCAGGTTTCACCTTTATCTGACTTTAACTAAAACTTTTTGCGCCACGGCATCAGCCAGGCGAATCCAGTCGAGAAAGCACAGTACATTATTTTGTTAATTGAAACTAAATCAGTGCATACTGTACAACGTTAACTTTCGCCCTGAGTATAGAAGATCTCCGTGAAGAGATAACAATATTCGTAAGTGACTGAAACAAATTTAAAGAAACAGAAAAGTGTCCTGAAAGGAAAGCTATGGATGGACTGCTTCCTGGCAGATAGATCAACAGAGTAAGACCAATTGCTGGGCCGTCTCGTGACTCTGAACTGACGTCTCCGGACTTCTTTCTTTGGGAGCATGTAAAGGATCTGGCGTATGCTCAGAAAACTCAAGACTTATATCACCTTAAATCAAGGGTCTTTAACCCGCGGCCCGCCGGGCCCAATTTCCATTCTGTACATTATTTGAGGTACACTGTCTGGAGGAAGATGAGAACCTTGGTTCGTTCCAGTCAATTCCTGACAACAAGATAGTTCAAGTTTGGCTTGTTCCCTCAAATATATTTCCTTATGATGCGAAAACTGGATTTACACCGTTGTACTTCTAAAAAGCGACCACCTTATGTTTTAAATTGAAATACAAAGGAGGACCGAGCCAACTTTTTCCAGACAATTCTGCCACATAATTACATTCCCCCTTTCTTATTGTTTCCATTTTTAGAAGTATAAGGCCGTAAATTCCATTTCCTCATTAATAGTAACTGTATCCAAACCAGAAGAAAAAACTTTAACTACCTGTAGTCAGGAATTGACTGGAACGAGCCAATGATCTCTCCTTTCCCCCAGACAATTATACTTCAAACAATGTTTAGAATGGAAATATGCTGTCGGGCCTTAATAATTCGAAACACGCAGGGGCTGCAACACTGCACATGTGGAGTCTATCAGGCCGATTGATCCTTCCCCGCCAAAGTGACTGGACTCGCCCTCCTCGCGGTCCTCCCCTATTAAATCATTTGCTGCTCATTTGCTTGCCTAGTTCACTTGTTTGTATTGTTTGCTTGTGTGAGATTGTTTTATTTCCGTGCTGTTACACAATAATGGGTAGCTCTAGCAAAAAGCGTAAGATTACAGACGAACATAGTTTTTCAAGAAAAATGGACGAACATGTATTTTTTGTGAGTGTGAAAGACAAGCCAGTGTGTTTAATTTGTACTGACTCGTTGTCTTCTATGAAGGAATACAATCTGAAGAGACATTACGAAACAAAACACGCTTCCCAATTTGAAGAATTCCAAGGACAATTTCGTGTGGATAAAGTTGCAGAATTGAAGAAAAAACTCCGAGACCAGCAAAGCACATTTACAAGGTGTAATTCCGAACATAATTCCATTGCAAAAGTAAGTTATATCATAGCCCAAGAAATTGCTACACGGTCAAAACCTTTTACTGATGGGGAATTTGTGAAAGACTGCATGGTAGCAGCAGCTGAAATTTTGTGTCCTGATAGAAAGAAAATGTTTTCCAAAGTGAGTTTGTCTGGTGTTAAGGTGAGAAGAAGAGTAGAAGAACTGGCAGGGGATATCGAAAATACACTTAAAGAACATGCTTTTCACTTCGGTTATTACTCACTGGCTGTTGATGAAAGTTGTGATGTATCTGATACAGCGCAATTAGCTATCTTCGTCAGAGGTACTACAAAAAACTTTAGCGTTTGTGAGGAGCTGGTAGCTCTTTTTCTTTTAAAAGGTAACACGAAAGGCAGTGATATTTTTAAGGCCGTCTTGTTGTCCATGAAGCGATACAACTTAAGCCTTAAAAATATCTCTGGTGTTATAACTGACGCGGCTCCTGCAATGATTGGCAAGAATGAAGGTTTTGTGACATTATTACGTAATGAGGCAAGTGCGCGTGGAAACAAACAGATTGTATCCTATCATTGCATTCTGCACCAGGAAAATTTGTGCGCCAAAAGTGTAGGTTTCAAGGAAATTATGAAATACGTTATTAAAATTGTGAACTTTATAAGATCACGAGAACTGAATCACAGACAGTTCCAAACCTTCCTTAGTGATTTGGATGCAGAATACGGTGACGTGCTCTACTTTACAGAAATTCGTTGGCTCAGTGCAGGTAAAGTGCTTAAAAGAGTTTTGGACCTTAAGGATGAGGTAAGTGAATTCATGGCTAGTAAAGGTAATGAACGTGAACAGTTCAATGATCCGGTCTGGATGGCTGATTTAGCCTACCTCACGGACATTACAACGCACCTCAACGATTTGAACACTAAACTCCAAGGGAAGAACAACTTGGTAACTCATCTTTATGACCATATGAAAGCTTTTGAATCCAAACTACGCCTGTGGGAAAATCAGCTTAGAAATGGCGATCTCACACACTTTCCAGCGCTGTCGCAGCTGAAGGTTCAAGACAGTGAGAAGTATGCTGATGCTGTGTCAGCGCTAAGGCATGAATTCTCTACAAGATTTCAAGATCTCCGGTCACAGAGCAACATGTTTTAGATATTCTCCAGCCCATTCACTGTAGATGTCAAAAGTGCCCCAGGCAACATGCAAATGGAACTAATTGAGATGCTGTGTAGTACTGAACTCAAAGGAAAATTCAACACTGTGGACTTGATAGAGTTTTACTCCAAATATGTGAAAGACGATGAATTCCCAGTTTTATACAATCATGCCCTTTTTATTGCTTCTCTGTTTGGCACAACTTATGCATGTGAACAGCTCTTTTCCAAAATGAAAAATGTGAAATCAAAGTTACGCAATAGAATGACTGATCATATCTTGAAAACTGTCTGAGAATAGCATCATCCAATTTCAAGACGAATATTGACATGCTAGTGAAAAACATGCAATCACAGAGTTCTCACTGACTGCAAAAATGACAATTTGTATATATGTGTGTGAGTGGAGAAATTACTTTTAGTTTGGCATGAAAAAGTTTTATTATGCTTGTTTCCTATGTTAGATGTACAATAATTAATAATTTAGAATTTAATATAGTTTCTGTTGTTGCAAGAAATATACGGTACAATTTGTGTGTGAGCTTTCAACTTGTCAATCTGCAATTACGTTGTCTGAAAAAAAAAAAGAAAAAAAAATGACAAAATTGATATGTTAGTAAAGAAAAATCAATCTCAATGTTCTCACTGAAAATACAAAAAACTTTTTGGAAAAATAATTTTTAGTTAGAAAAAGTTTAACTATATTTGTTTCTTATATATTATTTATAATAATTAATAATTTAGAAAAATTTTACACTGTTCGTTTCAACAGTTACGAGTAATTTACGATTTGCAACTGAACTTTCTATTTGTCAATTTGCATTTATGTTTAATGTGAAAAAACAAACAGTATTTTTTTTATTACTGAATAACAGCATAAATTGCAATTACCTTCTGGACTTGACCGGAACCGTGCGACCCGGCAGTCTTTTATGAATATGAAAATGGCCCGCCACACGAAAAAGTTGAAGACCGCTGCCTTAAACAGTGAATAACGAACACAATCGTATCAATCCCACCAGATATGCTGGCATAAACATAGCAGGAGATAAAATATCGTTTGGACAAACGTATGCAGGGTCGGCAAAGGTGAAATTATCGAAATGTATTAATGAAAAGAAAGAAAGAGTATATTCTTTCATCAAATTAGTTCCATAATTCAATGCTTCTCATGTGGGCAATACAATGAGTGAACGAAACTTCGGACTCTTTTGTGTAACTCTGTATTAATATTGATGATGTTCCATAATGTTGCCAACAAGACTAAGATAGTCAAGTACGAAGACAAACGCGCACGTGGAACATACAATGAAACTTACGGTAAGTCAGTCATCTAGGGTACAACTAGCACAAGTGACAATGTATGGAATGATAATACCACAGGACTATAGTTATTGATATTACAGATATCCAGCAGTATTTAGCGGATACCGAATGAACATATTTTACTATACTACAATCACAGGAAAGCAACAGTACTACCAGAAACTAGATTCGACCCCAATTTTCGCTTAAAAAAAGTCATGTCTAATACTTATAGTAAACTGTTCCTAGTTTGACCTTTTTAACTCTACTCAGATTCCAGTCCGCGCTAACATAACAATGGCAATTATAAAGCTCTTCTCAACATGGGAGCTCATTGGCTCAACGCTAGATTGCTCAACTCTGGTACGAACGGTTCTTGGCTCCATCACAAGGCGTGTGTGTGTTTGTGGTTTGCATATGTGTGTCTCCTAAGATTTTCCCATTTTCATTCCACCATTTATTGCATAATCATTTTCTTCCATTAATTATTCATTTCCTTTATTATACAGAGCATAACCGTGAGATTAACACCACTACAGATAATCCTATCGTCACCTATTAAGAGGTCATGATTACTAACTTTATAGCAAGATGACGCAAGGCAGCATACTCAAGACATAGTAGATTGGGTAGTTTCCGAGACGCGGACTTTTCATTCAACATTTCTTGACGGAAAGAACGACAAATACACAAATTAAGATATATATATATGCCAACAATACGAGTACTTTACCCCAACAAGAACAGTTAATAAAATCAGAAGTTAGATTTGGTAAATACTGACACAGAGAATTTGAGGTGAAGGAAAAATCTGTTTCCCTAGTTACAGGAGAAGACGAGGAATTTGATTTTCTAGATTACACATATCTAAATGATTTACCTCAGTTTCACGCAACGTCCCTCAATCAGGTAAAATTATATTGTATAGTCTTCTAGGCAAAAAAAAAAAAAAAAAAAAAAAAAAAAAAAAGTTTCTTAATTATTAAAACCCTTTGACTACCAGTTTTTTAAATGTGAATATTCTTTTACATGTACGACTTTTTTAATCTGGAATATTCCTGACATCTGTACACAGTTTTGGAAACTAAACACAGTCTCCTGGTCACATCTCACCCGATGGGAGAACATTATGCATTTTTTTTTTTTTTTTTTAGAATTTTCAAAAAACAAATTTGAATGATGTTTGAATTATTCGCATGGGACACGTGTCCCGTTGGTAGTCAAAGGGTTAAAAGAAAAGAAAGAAAAAAAGTTTCTGACCCAGGCAATTGCACCATTAGCACTGGAAACTGATGTATGCGCAGAGAAATTAACATACTATCTTTACAAGCTACGTTCTAATGATTAGGACCGGCTCTACCATATATGCAACACGTGCATTTGCAGGGGGCGACAAAATCTATCATAACTACACTATTTAAAATAAATATTTCTTGTTGGAAACAGACTTCATGATGATGGTAGTTAAAATTTATTAAGCTGACGTTCTATTTGAATACCATATTCATAAATCATAAATCTTTTGTTAAAATCATATATCATGTTTAAGTTGCATTAGTTTAAGATCATATGGATAGTGCTACAGCAAATGGTCAAACAAACCCCAGCACTAATTACTTGATTGTTGTTAAATACACGAGCTCAATTCTCGACAGTAGCGAACACCTGTTCCATTTAATTACTTATCATAGTTTTGACATGAAAACTAGTCTTTGTCACAAGCAAGTTCCTTATCATTGAAGATGGAAACAAGTTTTCTTTTTAATTTTTTAACAGATGTAGAAAGTGAATTAAGAAATAAAGATAAAAGAGCCAGTTGCACTGGAATTGCAAACTGGTATATTGAAACTGAAGCTCGATATTGAATTCTATAAAAAAGGATTACCATCTTTCCTCTGCACATGTGTTTGCTTTATCTTTCACCAGGGTTGTTTTGTTTAAAACAAATTTTATATACGTTTCAAACATTTTGTTTTAAACACGTGTACTTTTTTAAGACTTGCTTTAAACATGTGTTTATTTTTATTTTATTTTATTTTTGTAAAAAAAAAAAAAAAAAAATACCAGAGGAAAAATTGTCAAAAAATGTTTCCCATTTAGAAGACTATTTCCTTCCCATGTGAATGTTTTGCTTTCTTGTGGCTACAGCAGTTTAATGTGGTAATCTACAATTTATAGACTACAAAATATTATGCATATTGCTCATTCTTTTCCCCTTTAGAGGTGCGGTTCCATTCCTAGTAAAATTAACCTAACATAAAGATTTTTATTTTCCCAATTTTTACGGAAAGAAGTGAAAACAAAGCGGTTTTTTATCAACACGTTCAAAATTTCCGGAAATTTTACAACACTACTCATAAGACTAAGAACTGCAGAGCTGGAACTTCCTAACACTTCCGACTTTCTGACGATGCATTCCGTGCTTACTGTTGTCAAGGCTTATTTTTTTGCCTATTCTGAATGCATGTTCCTGCATAATTGGGAATTTTGTTGGAAACATGTCTAGGAATTCTTTACGCATCCGATGCATATTGCAAAAATATGCATTTTTAGAAGACGTACGTGAGACTTTCTTTACGAAGATACGGAAGGTTCCTCGTGTTTGAAATAATGCGTGTTGTATTTTAATTTTTTCCCCATGCTTTTGGACTACGTATTTTTCACCACAGGTTTATATTTTTTTCTTATCTTGATGTGAGGAACTTCCTGTTAAAATTCGTCATATAGTTCATTAACACGCTGTATATAACACAAACATGATTACAGGCGACAAAAATAACAATGGATTGTTACATATAAAAATACTGCAGGAAAAGAAAAGATTAAACAACTTTTTAAACACACACAAGCAGAAACCAATATATTTATCAAGTAATTTACCAAGTATTAAGCATCTCATCAGGAATTAATAAAACTAAAACATACTGGTTTCATAGTTTCAAAGAGCAAAAACTACCCACTTTTTGTTTCTCTCTCAATTCATTACTTTCTTTGATAACAGCATACAACAGATTGTAAGAAAACAAAAATACTAGTGTACTACTATTGCTAACGAAATATATATACAGTACATGTATAAAGTTTCTAACTAATTAACATACATAAACGAGAAAGAAATAAAGGTATACGTAGAGTAATTTTAATATAAACTGCTACATTGCCAATTGTGCTATGTGAACACAAATTATACGTAGTTCACGCATAATAAGAGCCATCAACTTCCCAAAAAATTCAAGCAACTACATCAAAAACTAAATACACAATTTTACCAAAACTATAAGCAGATTTACCTTACGCAACTACTATACACCACACTGTATGCTACAACAATGCAAAGTGAAACACGGTTTGAATTTATTATCCGGAATCGGAAATTTCACTTTCCGGATTTCGGAAAATTCCAGAATTGGAAAAATTCTGGATTTCGGAAAAATCCGGATTTTTTCCGAAATCGGATTTTTTCGATTTTACTTTCCGGATTCCGGAAAGTAAAAATTCTGGAATTGGCCATCCCTAGTTTGAACCTTAAGAAAACAATTCCGAGATGTCCAAGTTGTTCACGAAAATATGTTTACCAAGCTATGACTTTAATTTGACAGATTCATGCAATGTTTAGGTTGAGTTGATTTTGAATTTAACGTCCCGTTGAGCAGCGAGCTATATGAAACGTAGACCTACTGATTAACGTGGAATCCGAACGACATGAGCTCCCGCCGGGAATCGAACCCGGGTCTCCCACGTTAATGGTGCGTACGCTAACCGCTTAACCGCGAAGGAGCTCTCATACAATGTTATATAGGGTGTATCAGGATGACTGCAAATACTTTGAAGGAAGGAAGTGGTTCTATGTTAGTACATCAAAAAATGTCATATGATTATACAGAAGGTTGATTGGGTTATATCTGGTCAATTTTCAAAGTGTACTTACTCTATGAAAAGCCGTCCCGCCACCAACGGCTGTGTTCTATTAGGACAAAGCATTATAGATTACCGTTGTAACAAATCATGTTGGGGCTCAGGCATATGAATTCGATCCCATTATATCCTGCAGGTTTTGCATAGGCAACCGAGAATGAGGTTATAGACATCGTTTTAACAGAAATCTATTGGGGAATTCTGGCGTCAGGGGTTTTTGACAGGAATGTTGTAAGTGAATAACATAGATTCTCGTTCCATGCTTCATGTCATGACAAAACCGAAGAGTATGGGAGAGATGCTTTGTCCATGTCAATCCACACCTGATTTTTGGTGGTTTCGTATTTCCAATAGATGGGATCATGATGGATTCCTGGAAATAGGTGGCATTCACTTCACATTTTTATCCACCTTATAAAATCGAACTTTTCATCGTAACCATATCCGGCGACAATCACGATTTCCTACTGGAAACTTTCACTGTACTAGTGGTAAAACTCGCTATATCCCTCGTGTAACGACACGCAATTGCCCGAATGTTACCATTACGCGTATGATAAATGTAGGTATCCAATATTATGGAAGTTTTTCATTTCTATTTTCCTTCCCAAGTACTTTTTTACCGCATTTATTTATTTATGTATTTCTAGGCATTACCGGCACCTATGGCCTTAAGTCCTTCACGTTTGAGGGATGACTTCCCTCGGCGAGTACTATCTGGAGAAGGAAAAAGGAAGAAAAGAATGGGGAAGGAAGGAAGCTGTCGTGGATCTACATGTCAAGTACCATCCCGGGATTGTCCTGGTATGAAAGAGAAAATCCAATGTAAAACCTTACTCAAGATGGCTGACCTGAAAAAGCTGTTACAACTTTTCGACCGATTGTCCCCACCACCATCGGGAATCGAACTTGGACCGCTCGCACCAAAGGCGAGAGCGTTAGTGACTACATTAGCGCTAGGAGCCACTGTATTTCGCACATGCTGCGGTAGTTTGACAATGAGCAGCGGGAGGGAGCAATGAAATGAAATGTCTAGTTTTACGTCCTATGATTAATGAAAGTAAATGATGTGAAATAATTCGTATAATGAGAATGTAGTAAGAAACGATGGAATGAAAAACCCCAAGAACATGATGTTGTCTACCACAAACACACACAGCCTGTGATAGAACCTGGAACTCCAGGCACTAGAGGTGAACGCAGAACCATCGTGTTCCTCAATCAGTGGGAAGATACTGTATTTGTACCCCCCAGTTTGATCGTTGGTGCTGGTTTTAATATTTTGATATTTATGCCCAGATAAGACTTTACAGTCTCAGATGCTGTGGATACTCCTGAAGAAGAAAACATCAGTGCAATAGCTTTTATAACCAGTTCGTGATTTTTCTGTATTCTTTGGAGAAGTTGGGCGAAGGAAATAGTTAAATATTGTATCTGACAAATTAAGCATCCTCAGTACGTTCGAACTGCAATTTTATTGATATACTTGATATGACTTAATCTATAAGAATCTGTCATGTTTTCATGACTTTTGAAGACCAAATGATCCAACTAATAATATTACTGTACTTGCGTGCAAAACAGTCTTATGCTGCGAGGTATGCCCGAAAAAAAATTTTTTTTTTTTTTTTTTAAAGACAAAAGTATTATAGGGAGCTGGCTTTAATGCGAGGCTGAGGAATTCAGATTTGATTGACAGGTGCCACACCTCCGTCACCAAGAAACGGTCACTCGACGGTCCTGGACAGAGTTGCCAGTGCATTGTCAAAAAATTCACCTAATACTCACTTACTTCAAAGAGTTTATGTAAATTATGCAATCCCTATCGAAAGATTTTTTAAAACTTGTTATTTGTAAATCTGCATAAGCAGTTACCGTATTTGAGTACATTTTGCATATTACTCACCTTCTATATTTTATAACCACCCACGTGGGAGAGCGGTCTAACATTACTTCTCTAGCTTCGCTGTGTATAGTTTGCCCTCTCTTATGCTGTGAAGCCATTATCATATGAATAATAAGCAACAAAACCGCAACCACAACAGCACTCAACAAATAACTAACTCACACTAACTCTTCAGAATGACATTCACGTGACAGTTTTCTACCCTGGCAACTCTGACATATAGGAGGGTAAGGGAGTGTCACAAGAATCAGGCAGAAAAAATGTTGAATTTTTTCCCCCTCTACCTCAGCCCCCGCTAGTAAACAAGCTAGCTCCCTATAATATTTACATTTAAATGTATTTATGTCCTTCAAAATAATCACCAGAGGAAACCATACACTTCGTCCAACGTTTGCACATGTCTTCGAAACACTACTACTTGTCATTGGTGAGTGTTCGTAAAATGAGCGTAATATCTGATTTAATGCCTGCGACATTTGCAGACATCTACTCTTCAATAGCCATCTTGGGAAAATCGAAAACAAGTATACGATAAATCTGGACAATACTGTGGGTGATTTAGGACTGTCACTGAATGTTTCGCAACATATTGCTCTACAGCTGTACAGACAATGCTCTGACCTTATGTTTCTGGGTCATACTGTAAACACCAGGTTTCATCTCGCGCTACGACGCACTTTAAGAAGTCGTCCTGTACAGTACCAAATTCTCACAGCTACCTTTTCCATTGTGTATATGCTGTTCTATCGAAATTTTGAAGAATTTTGCAAAAACAAGCACACATATTCCTCATTTCCAGGTCCTTTCGTTTATTTGAAACACGATTGACAGTTGCTACGTGATTACACGTCTATCAGCTTTCACCAGGGCACGAAGTTTCCCCAATATTTTCTTCATTTCTTGACATTCAAGGGAGTTCTGAACTTGGATTATTCTCAATATTTTCCCGTTCATATTTGAATCGGTTGTATTATTAATGCAACTGGGTTCTTGATAATGCGGCAACTCCACACAGTGTTCGTATCATCCGCGCCTTTCGATAAAAGCTTTATCGAATTTATAACAAAACTTAATATTAGAACATAATTCTATTACGACGCGCGCTTCGTACGACAGTTTGTATCGTAGGCTTACCCAAATACATACTGCATGAGACAACGCTAAACCGGCATTAATCGTAAACTTCTTTCTAGTGTTGTCACACTACGTTTGATATTTTTAAAGGGGCTAGCCATTTTTTTAAAGTTCGGTTTCTTTATGGATGCACCCTGTATATTCAATATAAGCGTGTAGTACATATTCCAGTTAAACAATTCAACAGAATAACAGGAACTTACACATAGATATGAGTGCTTTTTCTATCAATTCACCTTTTGCTTTATTTTATTTTCTAGGTATTGCTGATGCTCCAATCATGGTCAAAGGATTCAGCACACTTGGGTTAATGGTTCAAACTTTATATTACTTATGATAACCACACAAGTTTGATCTATTAAATGAGTCTGGGAAGATTTCAGCCAATCAGAATTACCAACCAGTACATGAAATTTAAAATACCAATAACTTAGAATTCCTAGAGTTAACACCTCTATCCACAATCACTATAGTAAGTCGAAGAAGTATATATTTAGATGTACAAGCGAATATTTACGTAATGGAGTCACAATTCTTGTATCGGGTTAGACAAGAGTAATTTCCCTATACTAATGGGGGAGCATCTTTACTGGGGCGATACTGGGATTTTTTTTTTTTTTTTTAATGGCAAGATACACTAGAGAAGCAAGAAATTTAGAATGAAACCTCTACATGTCACAACATTCATAATTGTAATAATCTACATTGGAAAGAAAAGGGGATTGTGCGAACGCAACGGAAATAACGGAAAATACGTCGTAATCAACTTATGGCTGATAAGAAAACAATTTATACTTTAGCCAACTGCTTTGCCCAGTGTGGGACAACAGCTAATGCTACCCGTTCTGAAAGGCAACGAACAGCTTGGACCGAAAGAAACCACAATTTGTATTAGGCATAGTTTCGGAGACCTCCAGAAATATCTATGACACGACAAAGGCGACAACTAAACATTTTCCAACGATTTCTTGGCTAAATCTTGAAACAAAAGAAACTTATCTCCTTACAAAATTCAAGTAGCTGGAAGCTGTTACTCAGAGTCCATAATCAGTGTGTAGAGTACTGTAATACTATTGTGCATTTTACCGCAAACCTAATCATGAGTAAAATTGTTAATTTTCACCTCAGCGGACAAATCAGTAACCTGTACTCGGCTTTGCAATGAAAGTCCACATCTGAACCATTAGATATCATTATATATCTAACTATTGACGGCGTTGTGCAGTTTAATGCCCAAAATATCGTTGGAATTAATTTCTTTAAACATGCAAATGAACAACCAATCTCTGTGACGTGTGAAATCTAATCAAATAATTCCTGATTTTGCAATGTAACAAACTGAAGAAAACGAACTGCAGAATGTGTGGCTTCAACAGGACAGCACAACACTGCATACAGCCAAAGAAACGAAACAAATGCTGAAAGTACTTTTATAGGACAAATAATATACCATTTATCTGATGTGTATTGGCATACTAGGCCTTTTGATTTAACAGGTACTGACTTCCTTTTGTGGGGCTATTTAAAGAAAAGGATGTATGTGAATAAAACACAAGCTCTTGATCAGCTTAAGAATAATATTCAACACCAACCTGCCAATATACAGATTGAAAGTTCAAGAAATTATTCAACACTGCCGATTTGTGTAGAGCTGTTAATGGCAGGCATTTTCTAAATGTAATTTTTTCCAAGTAACAAAGAGAAATATATATATATCTTATTTTCAATCTACATGCAACGCAATATGAATCTTCCATTTCTTTCAACGTAATTTACAAATCATATCTGAAAGTTATTTTCATCGATCTCTCGCTTCACCCCAGTTCCCTAACTTCCAGTTCTTTCAAATAACTTTCAGAACGAAAAGGTGAAGAACGGAACATTTTACCGCTCATCTACTAGAACTTGCCTTCGGAGCACTCACATATAGAATTACATCTAAGCTTAAATTAACTGCATTAGATACTACGAAGCAAAATTCAGGTATAGACAATGTATTAACTATTAGATATATGCCTTTCATGATACGGGGAAATCCTAATTTATATAGAAAGAATATACAAGATTAATTATGAAAGTAATTAGCATGATGCTATCCTGACTCAACAATCCACCGCAGCGCGCGCTGCCGGCGCGGAAAAAGTAGTGGGTGGTCTGTCCTTCCAAACGCGCCCGGAGTCAGTCTGCTGCGAGCAGTGACAGCGTGTGGATATCGATCCGCGTGAAGCACGTTTCTACAAGTTGTAACACGGCGCGATGGAGGGTTCGCTCGAACAACGCTACGCCACAAAATTCTGTGTCAAGTTGGGTAAGAATGCTACGGAAACTTACCAGATACTGAAAGAGGCCTACAAGCAGGAGTGTTTGTCAAGATCCCAGGTCGGAAAATGGCACAAGTCGTTAAAGGAGGGTCGGGAGGAGGTCGCCGACGAGCCCCGTTTTGGACGCCCAACAACGGCCAGGACCGACGATAAACATGTCAACTTTGCGGTACATGGGATAGTGACCGAGAACCTGCAAATGCGAAAGGTCTGTGCGAAGCTTGTGCCGAAGATGTTGACAAACGAACAAAAAGAACTTCGAGTTTTGCGCTGCAAGGAGTTGTTGGCATTGTGGGAAAGTGATCCGGACTTTTTAGACTCGGTCGTAACTGGAGACGAATCCTGGATGTTCGAATACGATTCAGAATCCAAAAGACAGAATGCGGAGTGGCACACCTCATCCTCCCCCCGCCCCAAAACGGCGTGCATGAGCAAATCCCGAATCAAAACCATGCTCATTGTCTTTTTCGACGTTCGAGGAATCATCTATTTTGAGTTTGTGCCACCAGGACAACCTGTCAACGCAGGATTTTATCTAGAAGTTCTCAGGAGACTGAAACGCAGGGTCACCCGCGTTCGAAGTGCATCAAAGACTCAATGAAACTCCATCAAGACAATGCACCAAGTCACACCGCCTTCACCGTCGTCGACTTCCTGGCCCGGAGCAGAACCCCAGTGGTCCCCCACCTCCTATAGTCCTGGCCTGGCTCCTAGTGATTTTTTTTCTTTCCCCGTTTGAAGAGACACCTCAAAGGAAAACATTGGTACTCCGTGCAGAACATTCAAGCCCATGTTACAAGGTTTTTAAAAGCCATTCCAGCCGAGGACTTTAAAGATGCTTTCCAGTAGTGGAAAACACGTCTCCAGAAGTGTATCGATGCAGAAGGAGCGTATTTTGAGGAATTTTAAAGATTTGTAACAATCGGAACAATAAAACAGTTTTTCTAAAGCAATGCTCATTACTTTCATAATGAACCCTGTATAGTTCGAAGGAAATACAATAAACACACGATCTACACGGTTATTTTACTACTGACGAAATGGCTTACGGAATTTTTAAGAATAATTCCAAATGTATACGGGAGAACTATATATATAATGCATATATAAATAAATACATAAATAAAATAAAAACAATCCTCAAACACATTTTAGCTCAACGTAAGGTATACATAAAATTTCCTGTAAATTATTCATTGCAGCTTTGGAAAATTGAAGATTGCTACTAAAACTCCAAATGATCGAAGCAGTATATATATTTTAAGATTATATATTTGTGTTACAGTTTCGGCTATGTTAACTGTAACACAACTGCTTTGGTCAGTTGAAGTTTTATTAGGAAAATTTCCTGCTTTCCAGAATAGCAAACTAGTGTATCAAACTTCACAATATTCTGAGATAGAGCCTTTCTATTTCAACTGTGCCCCCTTCTGGCGCTGCTGTCGATGTGTTTTTCCATGCCTCCCTCGAAAGAGGAGGGACAAGATGCTACGGCCGAGATCTTTCAATTGTTGGATGCGGAAGCGTTGCCACAATGAATTATTTCACGGACTTCGCTGTGCTCTGTCTTATTAGCCATTCTAAGTAGCCTATGATCTTCACTTGTCAAGACCAAACGACTAAGTGATAAATTGGCAACACAGCTGAGGTCATTCGCTTCTTTTTTTTTCCTAAGCAAAAGGGTAGCGGGGTTGGGGGCCGAAGTATACTTCGCATATTTTCCGAGGGCACATCTGAAGTAGACAGGCTATAGCCACAATTTCAATATTCAATTCAATGTGTTAAATGGCTTTTACATTTCAAGCATGTGCGCGTCTAACTTGCAAATCAATCAAACAACTTTAGCTATTTACAAAATATTTCAAACAGAATGTCAACCTTTAACAGATTTAATATCTTCCTACGTACACCTCCCCCATCAAATAGCAATCTAACTCTAGCTATCGAAAGATTTCACTTTTAACAATTTTATTTTATTTTTTAAAAATTAAAAAAAAAAAATTGGATAAACTTTACTTTAGTTAATAAAAAGTTAGAACTTCATGAATAAGAATTAAGATAGAGGTAGAGAAGTTAGGATACTTTAGAACATCCATAACTTTAAGGATAGTTTACTACAAGTTCAGAAAAGTGTTGACTTTCTATATACAACTAACTACTGTACTTTTCATTCCACACTACGAAACACTCCATCTACGTACTATATCAACAAAAACGACAAAGATACTTCTAGGATCAAATTATCACACACACACACACACACACACAATCCTAAAATCTTACCATACAGCGCGATACTCTGTCAGTTTGACTTCGGCATCATGTCTTCGAGGAATGCATAATGTATCTTCAGAAGAAAATGGTAGTTAGACATCTGCAGATATAAACAATGGTACTACAAAACCGCCAACTAGCATGTTTAAAAACTATACGCGAAACAATAATGTGAAGTTACAAAAAGAAAGTCAAATTAGCGTAAAACTATTAAACTATTTACAGAATAATGAAGCCTTAATAATAAATTACAACTAGTTTTATCTATAATATTATGTTAACGAACTCACATCTCTGCATACATACGTTGCTCTTCAATCCACATTCATCAATCAATAAAAAAAAATATAAAGGAAAGGCTTTAAAAAGAACTGGCCATGAAGAAATTAAAATATACTTGATCCAAGTCGAAAACACTGAGAAATATCACTAAGCTTTTTATTACGAAAAGCCTGCATGGTTCACTTGTCGTCAGTATTACCTACAAGGTATGATCAAAAAGTATGGTGAACGTAGTTGCACAGTGCCATCTATCGACGTTGTATCCATTTCAACTAGTAAGCTCGGTAGCCTAAACCTTTGGTAGAGTCAGTGTCGAGTTTGAACGTGTTTTGACTAGTGTTGTAAAATTTCCGGAAATTTTGAACTTGCTGGTAAAAACATTTTTTTTTTCGGAAAAATTAGGAAAATAAAAAAAAAAATCTTTGTATTAGGTTACTTTTACTAGGAATGAAACATTTTTTTTTCAATCGCGTGAAAAAATGTAAGTTGAGAAATTTCAATATTGTGAATATTTAAAAAATAAGCATTCGAAAATAAAACTGTTGTAATTATTCTTAAAAAATTAATAGTCTGTACTCAATTCCTTTATGTGCCTTTCAGTCGTTTACTCTTGGTTGTGCATTAATTACAGAACTTTTACAATTGCATACACATCTACAATCATGAAGCGTTTCTGTTGCAACAAATAGGGCTCCTGAGTGAAACTGAGTACTTAAGGTGCTCTTTGATCTGGTGAAATTTTGTTAATTTTAACCAAATCACTTCTTAAAAGAAAGAGCAGTAGGCAAATTTCACTAATACTCATGCACTGACATATAATTACTATTATTTAATATTCAAATACAGACTAATATCAACTTTATGTACAAAATTTTCTATGTAAACAAATATCTGTTACTAGTGCAGCAAATTATCTATATATATATAAAAATGATAGTGACTGTATTTGTAACTTAACAACTCTTGAACCACTAGACTGATTTCGATAAAAAAAAAAAAAAAAAAGTTTCAACATAGATGAGGTTCGGGCCTGGGATGGATTTTACCATTTCACTTTGAAGGTGCAACTTGGAGGAAGGAAGTGCGGATATATATTGAAAATTACCAACCTTAGTGTCGAACCCATAGTTTTCGGGGTTGCTGAGATGAACAGTGACACTTCCAATGCCGCTTACATCAAATTCAGCACTGCAACTTGAGGGAAGAGGGTGTATATATAAAATGATCAAAAATGACCGATATTAGTGTCGAATCCATAGCTTTCAGGGTCGCTGAGGTGAACAGTGACACTTTTGACCTGTTTAAATCCAAATTTATCCCTGCAAATTGGGGAAGGGGAGATATATAAAAATGATGTAAAATGATCGACATTACTGTGAATTCATAGTTTTCAAGGCCGCTGAGATGAACGGTGACATTTCTGATGCAGTTTAAATCCAAATTCAGGCCCGCAACTTGGGTAGGAAGAGTCATACATAAAAATGACTAAAAATGGACGATATTAGTGTCAAATCCATAGTTTTCGGGGTCGATGAGATGAGCAGTGAGATTTCGGATACCGTTTAAATTCAAATTCATTCCCGCAACTTGGAGATACATAAATACGATCTAAAATGACCGATATTACTGTCGAATCCATAGTTTTTGGGGTCACTGAAATGAAGAGTAACACTTCCGATGCAGTTTTAGCATTAAGAAAAAGTTTTTAAATGATATTTCCCGGGTTTTGCCAATATTTCCGAACAAAAGATTTTTTCCTAATGGGTTCAAAATTTCCGGAAATTTTACACAGCACAAGGAAGATAGGTATCTCCATAAAATATATATTTGATTTGAACATACCGGCATTAACTAAAATTATTCTGGTCCTGTTATTTTAACACTTCTCTGACATAAAACGGTAAGTTTATAAGATTATTTAAGATAATTTAAATGCATCTATACTAATTAATCTATACTAGAATTATATAGATACTTTAGTATCTTTTGTAGCCATAACTCCATTCTATCACGGTGATAACTTTAAAGGAGTGGTGAAAATATATTTGGTGCCAAAGAATGTCCCTATTCTAATAAAAGAAACATAACTATTCAATGATCTTAACTGTAAACTAGTAAATATAAAATAGTTTTCATTTTAAAAGCATAATGTGGTAAAATATTCGAACATTTCATTTTTTCCCAAATTTTTCCGGTTTTTTTTCAAGCTCGGGAAACAAGCGGTAAAAAACTGTTTTTTTTTAACCCAAAATTTCCGGTTTTTTTTTCCAGGCCTTTACAACACTAGTTGTGACATGTTAGTTGGCTTCCAGATACAAAAGAATGAAGACGTGTTAAGAGTGTCGGTCGCGCGCCAACATTAAGTTTTGTTCTAAGCTGAAAAAAAGTGCGAAAGAAGCTCACGAAATGTCAAAATCAGTGTATGGTGATGAAGCGCTGACACTGAAGACTGTTTACAAGCAGTATGAGCGATTCAAACCGAATCGTATATTCCAGAACCCAACCGAATAGAAGTAGAAACCGCTATAAAGAAATTAAAGAAACACAAATCTCCGGGTGTAGATGAAATTCCGGCTGAGTTAATTTTAGCTGGAGGCGAGAAATTGTGGAACAAGATACACAAACTCATTCTCCTTATCTGGAACAAGGAAGAATTGCCACAGGAGTGGAAAGAATCAATCATTGTTCCAATTCACAAGAAAGGCGACAAAACTGACTGTAATAACTATCGAGGCATTTCTCTTCTGTCAACATCCTATAAAATCCTTTCAAATATTGTTAGCAAGACTGACCCCATACGCAGATGAAATTATTGCGAGATTATCAGTGCGGATTTAGACGAAATCGATCAACTATCGACCAAATATTTACCATTCGACAAATACTCGAAAAAAAGTGGGAATACAATACTCCAGTTCATCAACTATTTATTGATTTTAAAAAGGCGTACGACTCGGTTAGGAGAGAAAATTATACAACGTTCTTACAGAACTTGGAATACCGAGAAAGCTAATTAGATTAATTAAGATATGTTTAAATGAATCCCAAAGTAAAGTCCGGGTAGGAAAATTTTTGTCCACGTCGAAAATGGCCTGAAACAAGGAGATGCGTTGTCGCCATTATTATTTAACTTCGTTCTGGAATACGCTATAAGAAAAATCAAAGATAGCAACCAGGGCCTAGCGTTGAACGGTATTCACCAGGTTATGGCATATGCTGATGATATAAATTTAATAGGGGATGATAGGAGAACAATAGAAAGAAATGCAGAGATTTTATTAAACGCTTGCAGGGACATGGGTTTAGAAGTAAATGCAGAGAAAACTAAATACATGGAAGTGCGTCAGGACCGGAATACAGCAAATTATGTATGCGTTAAAATATTAATAATACTTTTGATAAAGTGGATAGTTTCAAATATCTAGGATCAAATCATTAACAGAGGAAAATCATATTCACGAAGAAATTAAATGTCGACTAAAATCAGGGAATTCGTGTTACTATTCGGTTCAAAATCTCTTGTCGTCGCGAATTCTGTCGAGGAATTTGAAGCTAAAAATATACAAAACGATAATTATGCCTGTTGTTCTGTATGGTTGCGAAACATGGTCACTTACTCTGAGGGAAGAACATAGACTGGAAGTATTTGAGAACAAGATCCTGAGACGAATATTCGGACCCAAGAGGAACGGGAATGGGGAATGGCGGAAACTTCATAATGAGGAACTACATAATTTATATGGTTTACCCAACATTGTTAGGGTCGTCAAGTCTAGAAGGCTTAGGTGGGCGGGTCATGTAGCTAGAATGGAAGAAAGTAGAAACGCTTTCAAAGTCTTGACTGGAAGACCAATCGGAAAACGACCATTAGGAAGACCTAGGCGCAGATGGGAGGACAATATTAAGATGGATCTCACAGAGATTGGAATACAAAGTAGAAACTGGATCCAATTGGCTAAGGATAGAAGTCAGTGGAGAGCTTTTGTGAACGCGGCATTGAACCTCCGGGTTCCATAGGCCATAGAGTTAGTTAGTTAGTTTAGTATGAGCGATTCAAAAGCCGCAACGAGCCGGTCGGAAACGAGCAACGATCGAGACGCTCTTCGAAGTATTAAAAAACATGAAAACGTACCAAACGTGGCGCAAATGATTTGTTCAAACAGGAGAATGACTATTCCAAAGCTTTCCGAAAAACTTTTTAGCCGAAACTGGAAAGCATTTTAAATGTTGATTAAATAGGCAAATGCCTTCTTTCTTCACCACGAAAACGCGCCGTGCCACATCTTGGTTTTGATCCGCGAGTTTCTGGCTGGAAAACGCGTTCCTGTCTGTCCACATTCGTCTTACTCACCAAATTTAGTACCATGCGACTTCTGGCTCTTCTCAAAAATTAAAACCGTGCTTAAATGAAAACGTTTTGACACCATTCGTGACATTGAAAGGGCCACGACAGAGCAGCTGAAGCCTTCCAGAAATGCTTCCAGTCATGGATTCAACATTGGGATAAATGCATTGATAACACCAAGGACAATCTTTTGAAGGAGATTAAATCAAATTCCATGTAAGCTTATTACTTTGTTTCTAATAAAATGATTCAACGTACTTTTTGATCATATCTCGTACATCTGTTCGTAGAAGTGGACAAACCTATCTGTAGATTATTTAATTGTTGAAGTTTAGCGTCTATTTTGAGGACTGAGGCTACATGAAATACGAATCTACAGTTTAAGATGGAATTTGAACCATCGTATTACTTTATTATTATTATGTTTATTATTAGTGCTCCCGTCAATTTAGTTCCTTTAGAAGAAGAAAATAAATGCGCTTAAATGAAGAAAATAACAGCATCCACAAATTTTAACTTATTTTTCTGTAGCAGTCACGGAGATGGGTATTCTTAAATAATTCCAACCCACTAAGTCTAAAAATCAAGTAAAATTCTTCCCATCATGTCACACTTTTATCTACAGGGTGCCCCAAAAATGAAGTTACATTATATATTTGATATCTATCCCAACATTTGGTGTTCAGGGAAAGTTATTATTTTAAAGCAAAATGTTGTGCTAAGTACAAGTGGAAATTCAGTACATATAAGGTCATTTAACGATACTGTCAATTTTTTAGTGTTGTTTAAAAAATCAAAATCGCAATAAAAATAAAATTTTAAATATACGTTTATTTTTATACTTTGAAGAATACAGCTATTCATTTAACCTGTAAAACATTAATGTAACTCTTAAAGCTTACGAAATAAAAGACGATAATGTTATTTTTACATTATACAGGGTGTTCTACAAATCAGAGAAGCAAAGAGTTTTAACGATTGTAAGTGTAGTTTTTCCCTTGTTGTTTTCGTCCATTACATACATTACATTTCGTTGTCTGTTACAATTGCTCTCAATTTTGAAATCACTTTTCGTAAGTCCTTTCCAGTCCCTGATTGAACGGTTACAAAAGGTATCTTCATACTGTTTCGATCGATAGAGAGAGAATTATTTACATTTGAACTCACAACAGGCTCACTACTCTTGAAATGCCCTGATCCTTAACATGCCCCCAAGGGAAGAAGTCACAGGGCGTTAAATCAGGAGATCTGGGAGGCCAGGGAACAAAGCTAGGCCAATCTCACCAATACGTCCAATCCACCGATGCGAAAGTTCATTATTTAGGTAGTCACGAACTGGCATGTGCCAATTGCCAATGAGGGGGTAAAAAACTCTACACAATACAAACTTGGTGAGTTTGTGTTTCTTTTCATATATTTTTCACATGTGTACGTGTAATACTTTTGAAAACATACCGTCTTCAAAACGAATGACTTATTTATGCTAACCTTGTATTTTTACGCTATGAACAATGACGTAGAAAAATTAAAAGCTGAAGCTTACGCCTCCTATGTCAAGGTAAGTAAACTGCCAGCTTTATTTTCTTCTCATTGTTACCAAGAAAGTAAAATTTAATTTACTCAGTTGAAAATTATTGAATACTGTCAAATTCTTTATGTTTATTATCCCAGTCTTTATAAAGTGTGTTTGCTGTTAATTAAATGGTTCTTTAAGCATTAACCTGAGAATGTTAGAATAGAAGACTACAGAACAATATGGAGGAAAAAAAGTGTGAAATAATATACGAAACTTAGGGGCCACGGTGGCTCAGTGGTAAAGCGTTTACCTCTGGTGCATGGGATCCCAGATCGCGCTAAGTGAGCTTTGTGGTAGACAAACACCATATGCATGGGTTTCCACGTAGTTCTCCCGTTTCCTCCCACTTTCTTCATTCCACCATTTCCTTCATTTCTCATCATCACCGTCTCCTTTAGCCTAGCCGGCATAATCGTGGGACGTACTGTTTACCCATTCGGCCGAGACCTCTAGTTGGCAGAGTGCCAAGAAGAGTCTATCTTAATGAAAGGAATGGACTGTAAAAGAAAAAGAAAAGGAAGGAAGGCGTTGGTTATTCATGTCGGCGGTAAAGGTATTGTTTGCAGTGTTACCAACCCGGCCCAGTAAATCTATACCTGATAAGATTTTATGAATAATAATATGTGAATGAAATCAAAATAGGCCTACAGCACTGAAAGCACGATTACCGATTATTATTGTCCGTAGGGCATGACTGGGGATCTACGGTGCAAGATGAAAAAAAAAAAAAATCCAAAATTTGGAGGCGGGGATAAGCACAATACTTTGCTTTCACTGGTTGACGGTATTAGCTCCATCATAATAAAATAACAAAACGACGCGCGTACACACACACGCTCACGCAAGCATAACCACAAAACTGATAAGAAAAAGAACTAGAAAAATACAGTAAACTCCACACGCACAAGCGTATGTGTACTGTACACAAAGACAATAGCTGAAGTTCTCCCGCGGGTTGTTGGCGCGATCCACCAAATGTCGAAGCCCCTAAAACACAATGCTAGGCTGCATTTAAAATGCGCACGCTCTGTTCCCTGCATGGTATCATCACCTAACAAGAATGTATTGCTAACACGGGACCAATTTACGTAGGCTGGCAACTATGTTTAAACTTCCAACCTTCTTTCTCTCGCTCCCAGAGGAGAAAACGAACACATGTTGTCCGTACATACACATACCCATTTTCCGTAATGGACTCTTCTACTTCTGTCATGCGCAGAAGTGTCGAGGGACCTAATGTCCGAGGGAAAACAGTAAAACATAAAGATTTCATTTCATTTTCAATACGAAATCTGAAAAGTGGATTTCACAATCCTAACATCATAAAGTTAATCTTAGAAATTTAAATGAGTTCTCCCGCATTGCGGGCCCGTTAGTTAAGCAACTGTTAAGGCAACTCCAAATTTCATGCATATGAAGGCACGAATGGTGATTCAATACAACACTAACCAATGTGCTGCAACTACTCCAGTTCATGAAATATAAATTGAGTATCTTCTTAAGTGTGTGTGCGTGTCACACCCTATATTTAACTTTACCTGAGCACTGAACTTCATGAACTTAATGGGTTCAACAGATATTCACGTCCAAAACTGCGTACAGATATAACTATAAAATTAAAACTGAATCATTCAAGACTGCCAAATTTTCACTGTAAGTTGATTTCTCAGTGTTTTCGATTTTGTTCCGATACAGTACGGTTATATGTTTTCACAGAAAGATTGAAACTGTCATAGTCGGCTTAAGTTCAAATTTGGGTCAAGTATCACGTTTCAATTTCTTCATAACCTTTATTTTTAACCTTCTTCTCTAGCCTTATACTACTGCAACTTGCATACAGAGAGGTGTGTGCGTTAACAGAATTATAAAGCATATGCTTCGAGCTCTTAGTTCAATATAGCTTCATTCAATTATTTTGTTTCCATACAATATCAGAGCACATGAAACATCAAAAAAACAAACAATTGTAATCACTGGGCTGCCGACTGATACAATCCTGGTCTCCTGTTACCTAGACAAATGTTCCACACTGCTATATGTTTGAGACTTCAAGAATAAGAAGTTAACACAAAACTCAAACATGCATCAGGCATATAAAGATAGAAGTTTGATTGTTTATCAGGCCAAAGAACAGCTTTATGTATCTTACATATAATTTACCACAAAGCGAGATTGTAGCTCAGAATTCTGGTTGAAATTAATCGTTGACAATTTTACAACAAGAATTTTTTGATAAGATAGCATAACTAGAATTCCTACAGTATATTTTACATAGTAAATCATTTACAAAACTACAGAACTACGAAATAAATTGTGTAAGGGCGCACGAACCACAAAATATTATATAAAACTTACCCCAAAAATTTATTTCTACACATTCTTTACACATATATGACGTGAGAATATTGGCAAGTGTATTAAGTTCTAAATTTTGCAGTTACCCTGTGAGTAACTTCAAGAGACAGAGGTCATGGTTTCCTATGAGGTTGCCCCCTGCAGGAAGATACTTGGCTCGAAATTTTGAATATTATAATGAGGTTTATCAAAAATGGCATAAAGAAAATTATACTTTCTCGTACCCTTTTCCCAGTTTCTAAATTCTTTTGGAATTCTACTCCTTGAAATGAAACTATGGACTTTTATTTACACCTGTTGCCCCTGATTATCGGAGACGTATGAACCACTGGACGTTATAGGGTATATAACACAAAGTAAGTTGAATCACACACTGTACCCAAATAAAAACGCAATACTGAAACCTTTCTTAGTAATGTTTTTCTACGTAACACTTATCTTCTTAAATAATCAGCTTCGATAGGTATATTCCTGGAACATTTAAAGTATAATAAACAGGATTATTTATATATATTTGGTCTAGGAATTAATTCGTGCGGTTGGTACGCACACATTGAAGCTGTAGTACAAACACAAAATACATAAATACCTTAAGAAAAATATTGTCCATCGCTAGCCACCACTTTCGCCCATCTGTCAGGCAATGTACGGATTCCGTGGCGAAAGAAGTCCTCATCCTTGGAAGCGATCCAGTCAGAGACCCATGTTTCGATATCTTCTGAAGAAGTAAACCGCTGTCCAATCAAATCGTTGTTCATGCAATCGAACAAGTAGTAGTCCGAAGGAGCAACGTCTGGTGAATACGGCGGGTGGGGTAAAACTTCCCATCCGACATTTTCTAAATAGGTTTTGACCGGTTTTGCGACATGTGGGCGAGCGTTATCATGTTGAACAATAAGTTTATCATGTCTGTTCTCCCATTCTGGTCGTGTTCTGGCCAGAGCTTGCTTCAAACGCATTAATTGTCGTCGATAACGTTCTCCATTCATAGTTTCATCCGGTTGCAGCAGCTCATAGTACACCACACCTTTCATATCCCACCATATGCACAGCATAACCTTTGCACAGTGAATATCTCGTTTTGGTTGTGATGGACCTGGTTCACCTGGTTTCACCCAGGCCTTTTTTCGTTTAGGGTTCTCGTAATGGATCCACTTCTCATCACCCGTAATAATTCGATGCAGAAACCCCTTTCTGCTCTGTCGTTGAAGCAGCAATTCGCAAATGGTTTTTCGTCTTTCAACGTCTCTGTCTTTCAATTCATGTGGAACCCAATGTGACATCTTTTGAATCATTCCCATGGCTTTCAAGCGTTTGGAGACTGTTGTTTGATCAACGCCTAATGCTGCTGCAAGTTGTTCCTGCGTTTGACACGAATCCTGCTCGAGCAATGCTGTCAATTCTTCGTCTTGAATTTTTTTTGGCTGTCCAGCTCGCTCTTGGTCTACCAAGCCGAAATCACCACTTCTAAACCGTGCAAACCACTTCTGACACGTTCGCTCAGCTAGAGCATGGTCACCATACACTTCCACCAAAATACGATGACTTTCAGTCGCACTTTTCTGCATGTTAAAGTAATGCAGCAGGACACCCCGCAAAAACACTTTATCAGGCACAAATTGCGCCATGTTCACTTAACTACAAACTGGTGTTGTTGACGCTTTAATCTACTGCCCTATACTACGAACGATACGCGATGACAGGGGTTTGCAACACATGTGTGGATACACGGAATTGTGGGACGCTCCGTTCGTTGCGCCATCTCTTGTCCACCCGCACGAATTAATTCCTAGACCAAATATATATATATATATATATATATATATATATATATATATATATATATATATATCGGGTGTTGCAAAATAAGTGTTACAACTCTTGGGAGGTGAATCCTGCCACTGAGACAAGAAAAAAAGTTCTCTTGAACTTTCGGCTATCGGACATAGTTTCAGATCTACAAGGTGCCGAAAGCGTGGGAAATTGACTTTCGGACGCCATTAGTTCGGAAACTATCCAACGTAAAAAGGGCGGGTAAAAATTCACTGAAGAAGTCATACCTGCTGTATTGAATTTTGCATGTTTCACAATCCTACCATGCACGCGCAAGGGATTCCCCAAAGGAACATAGGGAGTCCCGAATAATCTGCTAAATGAAAGTTGGTCTAAATGGATATGAATTGATGAGGTTTTACCAGGTAACAATAATTCGTTTGTATTAAGTCGATATCTGGAACAAATACAAAATGGCGGACACTTTCATGCCCGTTGTGTGTGGTTGCATAACCGTCAGATACGGATACTGGCCAACAGTGACGTTCTGAGTATTAAGTGTAGCGAATTTGTACTCAAATGCTCTAGAAAGACATCTGGAGTGTCGGCCGAGCACAAGAGATGAAGCAGGGGGATTCACATGTGTGGAAAGACGTAATGAAAAATGCCCAGAAATGCACTCATACTCAGTAAACGTGAGTTCAAAGCGTCGGAAATGTAAGGATTAGCGTCAAGAACATGAAAACCAATTCACCATTAGTATTCCCACAAACCGACGCAATATGATGTGCACAGTTGCATACCAATAAGGATGCAACAAGTGAGGACAAGTTGAAATTGTGCAAGGGGACTCACTAAGAAACTGGGTAAACTAAATGAATGTCTCTAGTGGGATCGCATGGTCGATATTGAAATGTGGCCAATGTGTGTGTTGATATCGACATGTAGCTAATGAACAAATGTCAACATGTCCCACTACTGCTTGACACCGTCTCACATGCGAAAACTAGGAAAATACGTTTTACATTCTGCTATTACATCTGGTGCACTTTTCGGTAGAACGTAACTAGAACACGATTGTATCAATGTCCCACTTTGTTTGGGACATTGTCTCACAGTCGACACATATGAAAAGAAATCTCTTAATCCATGGTTCAAATTGTGATAGAGCGTGAAAATAACAAACTTATATCATGTCTCACGTCTTCTGGGACATATGGCGTACTCGATATCAAAATACCTCCAGAAATATGTATCTTACACACAGTACACATGCCAAGACAAAGACGAAAATGAACCAATTTGACACATGTAACACTACAGCTGTAACACCATGCATATGGAAAGTAAAACGACATGAGAAATAGGAAGAAACGTCTTAAAGCTCTGATTATTTACAACTGTGCACTAGGAGTAACAAAATGTAACACACAAGCATGTCGGGAGCCTGTACAAGATAGGGATGGCCAGAACCGGTTCCTGGTGGAACCGGTTCTTCGGATCCAGGTCTAGAACCCGTTCTTCGGATCCAGGTCTGGAACTGGTTCTGAAAACCGGATCTACAAGAACCGGTTCCTTGTGGAACCTGTTTCGCTGGAACCGAAACTTTGTGACCATCCCTACGCGAAACCCGAGCTGCTGGCAGGCTGTGAGCAGTATGCTAGATGAAATGGTGGAAGCGACAGGCAGGCGCCCAGGCAGCGGCAGCTTGTCTCATTTGGCTGAATAAACTGGGTAACTGGCAAACTCTGGCTAAAAAGGCAAACTGGCCAACTCATTTGGCTAAACCCCCCTGGTGGACCAAAATTTTTTCTGGGGGCACAAGCGGGTCTGGGCGGGGAAGGCACAAGCGCATGGTCCTCTTTGCATTTTTTGAAGGTGAACTTTCTGCCTCCTTTACGGGTCTTTGGGGACTTTCGGATCCAAGTCTGGAACCGGTTCCTAAGATCCGGTTCTGGAACCGGGTTTTCAGATCCAGATCTAGAATCGGTTCTTAAGATACGGTTCTGGAACCGGGTTTTCGGATCCAGGCCTGGAACCGGTTCCTAAGATCCGGTTCTGGAACCGGGTTTTCGGGTCCAGGCCCGGAACCGGTTCCAGAACCGGTTCTGAAAACCGGATCTCCGAGAACCGGTTTCATGCGGAACCGGTTCCGCCGGAACCGGAACTTTGTGGCCATCCCTAGTACAAGAGCGCTTGCCAAACAAAGTGGGTACTCCTCAAAGAAATGTATAGAGAGGAAGTCAGGCTCCCTCGAGCCTCAGGGCTAGAGCGCTCGCTTTCGCTCGCGTGGTCGCAGTTTCCAACTCTACTGGGAGCCCACGGCCTCAGATTCAAGACCCGAGTAATTATTTTACTATTTTTCCCACGTGGGACCGTGTCCCAGCAGTAGTGGCACATGTTGACATTTCTCCACTAACTACATATCGATATCAACACACAAACTGTCCGAATTTCAATATCGATCATGTGATCCCACTAGAGACATTCATTTAGTTTACCCAGTTTCTTAGTGAGTCCCCTTGCACAATTTCAACTTGTCCTCACTTGTTGCATCCTTATTGGTATGCAACCGTGCACATCATATTGCGTCGGTTTGTGGGAATATTATTGGTGAATTGACTTTCATGTTCTTGACGCTAATCCTTACATTTCCGACGCTTTGAACTCACGTTTACTGAGTATGAGTGCATTTCTGGGCATTTTTCGTTACGTCTTTCCACACATGTGAATCCCCCTGCTTCATCTCTTGTGCTCGGCCGACACTCCAGATGTCTTTCTAGAGCATTTAAGTACAAATTCGCTACACTTAATACTCAGAACGTCACTGTTGGCCAGTATCCGTATCTGACGGTTATGCAACCACACACAACGGGCATGAAAGTGTCCGCCATTTTGTATTTGTTCCAGATATCGACTTAATACAAACGAATTATTGTTACCTGGTAAAAACCTCATCAATTCATATCCATTTAGACCAACTTTCATTTAGCAGATTATTCGGGACTCCCTATGTTCCTTTGGGGAATCCCTTGCGCGTGCATGGTAGGATTGTGAAACATGCAAAATTCAATAGAGCAGGTATGACTTCTTCAGTGAATTTTTACCCGCCCTTTTTACGTTGGATAGTTTCCGAACTATTGGCGTCCGAAAGTCAATTTCCCACGCTTTCGGCACCTTGTAGATCTGAAACTATGTCCGATAGCCGAAAGTTCAAGAGAACTTTTTTTCTTATCTCAGTGGCAGGACTCACCTCTCAAGAGTTGTAACACTTATTTTGCAACACCCGATATATATATATATAAAGTAATATAACTCCTTACTATATGCATTTATTCACTTCAAGATAATCTGGTCATAAACTTCGAAATTCCACCTGAGTGTCACTGTTTATGTTTAGAAGACTTCACATATGACAGAAAAATTATGATCGTCCCCTTTAACGGTATACTTTCAATTTTACTATCGAAATAATAATAAATAAAACAATTAAAAAAAAAAAAAAACACTCACTTCAGTTAGGTCAACAAGTTAACTGAGTAACAATTATAGTGTTTTTCTATTTCGATACAAAATTCAAGATACGTCGTTAAGGAGGACATTCAAACTTTATCTATCATATATACAAAGAAGTCTTCTAAACATAAATAGTGTCACACACAGTTAGAATTTTAAAGTTTATGAGTTTTTTTTTTTTTTTTTTAATTTTTAGTGAATAAGTGCGTGAAGTAACAAGTGATATATATATTGCACCCCCCTCCTGTTTATGATACTTCAGAACTCCCAGGAATATCCCTATCAAAGCTGATTATATAAGAAACCAAGTACAACGTAGAGAAGTGATACTAAGGAAGGTTCTAGAAAAAACTAAAACTATATAAAATACTACACTTTCATTTGGATACAGAGGCGAGTCTTACAATTTATTTATATATAGTTTCCTTTACCATAGAACAAAGTGTCGAGTAAGATATATTCTCATATATTTGTGAGGTTGAAAAAAAGAAAAAAGAAAAAAAACTACAGAAGAACGATTTTTTAAAAAATCTATATCCTATACACTGGAAACAAATTCTAATTTTGTCAACCACAACAATGTATTAAGTCATTTCACCATATTTTTTTGAGGAAATATCGATGAAGAATTTTACAAAATAAGATGGTATTTCAATAGGAGGTAGAAGAAATGAATGTATTCGCTCTGTAGGTGATAAACTCCTACTGTCAAATATGAATCGAAAATTAACATAAGATCAGAAAAACCTGACGGAAGGTGCAGAGTATGGGATGAAACCAAGTATTAAGGCATGTTTATTGTATCTATTTCCAGGGGGCACGGTAGTTCAATGCTAGAGAGCGAGGGATACCTGGATCGATCCCAGGTAATGAGAGTTTCTAGTGGAAAACATCGTGTCCTGAGTTTTTTCGGAGCTCTTCCATTTCCTCCCACATGCTCATATCTCCTGTTTTTACATAATCATTCACTTTTATTCATCACCAGTCCACTATAGCTGAAGAGTCATAACTTTTGAACGCCGTGATTTTTTTTTATTTTACAAATTCTGTAAAAAAAAAAAAAAATGTAGTAATAATATGTATTCTTCAAAGCGTCGGCGGCCTTCATAAGATTGCAACAAGTTGATACCAAGGCAAGTTCACGACGTTATTAAAACAAATGGTAGACAACCACATATATTTAAGTGCCTTACCGGCATCTATGCCTTAAGCTCATCAAGTACGAAGGGTGACGTCCCTCAACGAACACACTATCCGGGGAAGGGGAGAAGGAAGGAAGCGGCGGCCTGGGACCTGTGTTAGGTATCATACCAGAATTTGCGTGGTGTGGTGAATGAGGAAACCTCACTCAGAATGACTGTTCTTAAAAAAAAAAAAAAAAAAAAAAAAAAAAAAAAAAAAAAAAAAAAAAAAAAAAAAAAAAACTGCGACACCTTTTCGACATATTATCCCCACCGGCTATCGAAACTGGACCACTCCCACCACAGACGAGAGCGTTGGCGACTACACTATGCGGAGCCAAAGGTGGATGACCAAATGTTAGTCAGTAACTATAGTTCAATGTATCGTTCTGAACAAAAGATTGAACTAGTTATGCTCAATTATTAAAAATCTAATAAACAAATAAATAAATAAAAATAAAATGTTTTACACTGTTAACAATATTAGATCTTGAAAGTAAATCTGAAAAGTGTAGAGATTAAATAAAATTCCAGATAACTCACAAAAACCCATACGCCCAAGCGAAAGCACAAGAAACTGCATCTACTCACAGTGCCAATTCTCAATTTCATTTCAAAGGCGCCATCTTCTCCTTCAACACAGTATGGACCAGGATGGTACGTAGCAATTCCAAAAAAGGGTTCAGGATGCGTCACTTTCAAATCAAGCACAGACGAGCTGGACGAAATAGAAATGTATATGAAATTTCCGTTACAAATAACAACATTCCATTACGTTTAAGTATTATTCTACTTTGTTGTTGCAGTATGTTTTTCGTAAAATCGAATTTGTTTTAAACTATTCCTAAATAGGATTGCCAACTGGCGGGAAATATGGTTGTTATTTTGACTAAGGCCAGTGTCCGGTATAAACTTCTTACTACCAGCCTCTTTATGACCGGTATTTTGAAATCTGTAATCCAGAATAAAACATCGAACATCGAAATTCTTCAACAGTGGCTTTACAAATACAAATTTTTGTTGTATTATGTATTAAACGATATATATTTTTTTTAATCTATGGCAAGTTTTTCGTTTATTTATCACAAGAAATTCGATAACAATTAAATTTTATTGTGAAACATTGTTTTCAACAATAGAGACAGAAGTGTATAATTTGTCATAATTGTGCACCATAAATATAGTGATATATTTAAATTGTCCATCGATTGTTGGCAAATATCTCTTGCTAAGCATTTCGTTAGTATAATGTTTGTTGCATTGTTTAGTTTCACGTCCCTAGCTGCTGCATATGACAGCTTTCCTTAAACTTCCAACTTTCTTCCTTAGGACTTTTTAAAGCAATTTTCTGTAATTAAAATACAAGTTTAAAAGAGTAAATTTAATTTTGTAAATCCATAATTGTTACGTAAGGATTAATATACTTTTGTTCATCTGTTTCGATAATTTTAAAGTGGTAAATAAAATAAAATGATCAATATCGACTTCAGTTCCTCATTTTTAGCACAACGTATATTAAGCTTATTAGTGAATGTACTAAGGATATGCAGAATACCGTTGCTAATGCACTTTTGTCCACGATGGTACCTTTCCTTTTCATTGATGGGTCCGAACAGAGACATTTCATACTTAGGCCTAAATCATAGCGAATTCTGAGGGGATGCCGGTAATTTTATTCTCCAGAGTCGGCACCCTATTCCTAAAGCACATGTGGTCTAAATGGTTGTATTATCCAGTGTTACAAACTAAGGACAGATATACACAACAGCCAAATTTTGCTTGCCTCTACAATAGTAATAATGCAAGTAAGACTGATCTGATAATGTACATTCAAGATACCTCAGTGTCGAACACTGTGATCATGATATGACGTAACGTTATTTCGAACAAATAGGAACAAAGCTATAAGGGATTGAAAATTCGACATTCATTTTTTTCAAGAGAGTTTATTTCGAAAAAAATGTTTAGATAAATATCACACCTTATCACATACGTGATTTTCAATAAACGAAAAACTCATAAAGTCATACCATTATGCATTTTTAGTAATTTGATATCTCAAACCACTCTGAAACTATGATGAATATTGTCAAAGTTTGAGGCACTCCTTAAAATTACGTAACTGCAAGACAGGGTTTGCCCAAGTGGGCCCAGCCCGAAAAAAAAAACCGGTGTTTTTTTCGGGTTGGACCCACCAGAAAAAACCCACCTGGGTTTTTGAGCTTTTTGTTAGTATATTGTTGGTACAACTAAGTTGATCATATTGAAAGGGATTTTTATCACATTTTGGTCTTTCCTTGGGCGAATTAAACGCTTTCGCGTTAAGGTATAAGACACCTTTCAACATAAGACCTTTATGAAGTTCTGAATGAATACGAAACCTTACCTTAGTTTGATATAATTATAGAGCAAATTACTGTATGGATTATGCTTATAGCCTGTTCGAAGTAAAATATGCAATTTTATATTTTAGAAAATACTTTCCGTGAATACTTTCCGGAAAATACTTTCCGTGCTCGCCGACTTGGCAAGGCTGAGGGATGTTATCTCTCATATGTTTGACGGGTTTAAGGCCATAGGTGCCGATACTGCCAATAAATATGTAGTGCATTAGTAAAACTATTAGTATTATTTTTTATTACCTTTGATAGGTAACACAAGTATTCTTCAGTAAAATTTGATTTTCCAACAACAACAGTTTAGTTCAGTTATTTGTTGCTACTCTTCAAATAAGCATTCTGTACAATCAACACCAGCAATAGCGTAAAAATTCTTGTCAAATTTGAAAGCTTAATGTTTGGAGTTTCGAAGACTACGTAACGCTTACTATTTCAAGTGCTCAATTCAAAATTCCGTACTAGTTGAAGTTTCGATGTACAGTGTGTTCCGAAAGTTGGCATACCCCCTTAGTTTCAACAGTATAGCGTTAGTTATAGTAGAATGTCTGCACACAGTTACCTTGAAGTCTTAAGAGTCATAAACATCGGTATGATCACCATCCATGACGTAACACAGCTGAATTCTGCGCCAAGTTCTCGCAGATGTTTTGCGGAGATACTCTGGAGCAGAGGTGACCACTTTGACCTAACCTCACTCAACCTCATGCTCACAAATTCATTTCGACCTCACGCTCACAAACTCATTTCGACCTCAACGTTCACCTCACCGGTCTGACCTCACGCTCACATCACCAGTCTGACTTCACGCACACACAACTTCACGCTTACATCATCATTCTAACCTCACGCTCACCTCACTAGTCTGACCTCACACTCACTCAACCTCACGCTCACTTCGTGAAGTTGAGGTCGAGTGAGCGTGAGTTCCGAACTCGTGAGCGCCGATTTCGTGAGTTTGGGCACAGTTCTTCCCGCTAGCTTATTGGCTAGCTCGCGCACCTTTCGTGCACAGGGTCGTGGGTAGGACTTGCGACATTTCGATGTATCGATCGATAGTTTGAAATGTTGGGATTTTTCGATAGTTTTCAGTATTTGGATAGTTTTCGATGTTTGCTTGTTTTCAATATCAAGGTATACTTATACCACTTTCTCAACATAACGAAAACTATTCATATAACACGATGAAAAGACCTTCAATACTTCAACGTTCTCTGTTCCACAGGATTACTACCTATTACAACCAAATATGACAAACGCACGTCGATTTATCAAAATCACCCAAGCGCGATTTACAATATTGTAATATTAATTCGTACGCCCATACGACTTTTGCTTTACACGCGAATTACTAAATGCAAGTGAATTATTGAATTCCGTCTCCTGGGATCGATGGCTAAAATAATTATTTCGAAAAGTTCGTTAATGAAGATGATTTACCCATGGGTAGAGGTAGAAATTAGCCATTTTCGGTTTAACATTGATTACTATAGAGCAAAGACAGTAACATATAGCGAGACATGGTTTCTTGCAATTGATCCAGCGTCCCAAGAAGACCTGTCATCTCCATCTTTAACAATGTACTAAAATCGTAAGTGATATAAATTTACTACAACTTTCAATCTCAGTATTGATCTACATAGATCAAAAACTATATAAAAAAGATAGTGATTTTTTTTTTTTTTTTTTTTTTTTAAAGAATCTATTTAGTTCTCTAAGAAAAGTTCTCACATTCACTCTTAACCTTCTATTGAAACTGAAAATGGCAGAAATCAACCACGTCCGGTTCTAACGTTTATCACTATAAAGTAAAAACTGTAATAGATATAAACGGATTTTTTTTTCAATTAATTAAACATCCCAAGTATACCTTTAGTTAGCATCCTTATGTTAACTTTCCACCGAAATTGGAAATGATAGACCGTACATTACAACTTCCGGATTCAGTACATATTGCAAGAATCTGGTTAGGCATCTAAGAATAGTTGTCATCTCTCGTAACTCTTCATTCTAAATGAAATCTTTGAGTTTAACGTCCCACGATTACGCCGGTTAGGCCAAAGGAGACGGTGATGGTGAAATAATGGATGAAACAGTGGGAGAAAACGGGAGAGCTCCGAGAAAACCCACGCACACGATGTTTGTCCATCACAAAGTCCACTTGGCGGGGCTGGGATCGAACCCGGGTCCCTATGCACCAGAGGTGAACGCTCTACCACTGAGCCACCGCGGCCTAATTTGTAATTAGCTTAATGCCTGTTTTGCATATTTTATATGTCGTTATAGCCCTCAGTCCGTATATTTATATAATCTATGTTACTGTTTTATCAAAATCCATCTAAACACTTCATTTGGATATTACCTTTTTTATTCTAGTACGTAATAAATTAAATATTTACACACTTTTAAATATTGTACATGTATATATCACAAGATGGATTCTCTATATATTATTATATGTTTTTCGTTGCTACGACGACTTACAAAACATGCCATATCACTATCTCAACAGAACATCAATCATAATAACAGAAAATAAATTACATCTATTTCTCTTTATATCTTCTTCTTCTTCCTTTTGAACAGCTTGTGCATATTTTAAAAGCACATTTTACCCGTAAATACAAGTTATTATATAAAAATTACACAATACCGTTACAAATTTAAGAAAACCGGTAATCCTGTCATTAAAAAAATCTCTGCCTTAAGGAAAATTGTTAGAAAAATATACAATGAACTAGAGTGAAGTTAATTTACAGATTTGGAAAATATTTACTTCTGAACAATTTTAAGAAATCACAAGATAAATAGGTAGCAAATTTGATTACAAAGGAACCAATTTTGCAGAGGCAAGACATATTGCGAAATTTCTTAAAGATGCATTTTATGATAATTTTAATGTTAAGTTAAAATCTTGGGAGGAGCAGTAGTTAGTATTCCAACAGCAATAATATAACAATTCCAGTTATACAGGTAAATGAGATTATTGAAGTAACAAATAAGCTTCGACCTATAGCACCTTTAGGACCAGACAGCAGTCCTAATTACATGATTGAAGCATGTTCGAAAGAAATAGCTTTAAAATTAACAAAAAAAAATATATAAAACCTCATTAAGAGCGGGAACATTTCTATTTAAATGGAAGCATATACATGTAATACCAGTTTATAAGAGTAATGACAAACTGAATCCAAACAATTAAACCCAATAACTCTATTGAATGTGTTTAATAAAATTTTTGAAAATATTATACACAAATATTTATTTTTTAGTATAAAGAGTGTATTGCATGAATCTTAGCATGGTTTTTAAAAAGAAAAACCCATTGTAACTAACCACGCATTGAAACATAGGTCGCAAACGGATGTATCATATATTGATATGAATAAAGTCTTTGACTCAGTAGATCATATACTACTTTTAAAGAAATTGTCAAACATAGGAGTATCTCCCTTGTACTTGTTTTTTGAATGTTATTTGACATGAAGAACATACCAAATTAAAACAGAAAATGTCCTGTCAGACTCATTTATCATCAGCAACGGAATACTTCAAGGTTCTACTGTGGGACCATTACTTTTTAGAATTTTTATTTTTGACTTGCCAAGAGTTTTAAAACACACTGACACATTACTCTATGCTGCCGACATTAAGCTTTTTAGAATAGTAACATTGAGGACAATATTATGTTTTTGAAGATGATTTAAGTACAACTGTTGTACAGTGTAAAAATAATGGTATGAACATAAATTGTTTGAAAACTATGTGTATGATATACACTAATAAATCTCAGAATTGTGTCAGTAAATATGAAATACGAGGCAATAGTTTGAAAAAAGGCATTATACATCTAGGTATAATGTTTGATAGGTGTTTACGTTTTAATGAACATACACAAAACACATATAGCGAAGCGAAGAAAATAACAGGTTATTTACTTAATCAATGGCCCTTTCGTCAACCGGCTACAACTATACTTCTCTATAAATTGTTGACAAGGTCAAAATTAAAATATGCATCAACAGTCTGAAATAGTTTAACAAACACTTCTAACAGTCACAGTCTTACCGCTAACATTTACGCACACACTTCTAAATTCGACGCACATACTTGTGGGTTTTCGTACACACCACTTGGTTAAAGAAGAACTAGAAAAAGCGGTTTAAGCTGCTAAATTGACGATTGCAATCAATAAGTCTGTTTCAGTTGATAGCAGAATTATTTGTTAATTGAAAATACAAATCTTGAACTCCTTAGCATTGCTGCTACGGACGAATGTACATTCAACTGGACAATGTACTCTCGATGAATCGGTTTCCACCCAATTATTTAGTTTTAATTCATGTAATTCCTCCAACTGCTCCAAGATACTGGGCTAACATTCGGAGGGGGAAATAAATCCACAGAGGGGCCCCACTCACACTAAATAATCGAATAATCGTTTTGAAGATTCAAAATTTTTCAATTTTATGGTCGGAACGTTCATAAGAAAGTAACATTTACTGACCGCGCAACAACAACAAAAGTGCGGCTTCTTATAAGTTTCTTTTTTCTTATTATTACTTTGAAAATTTTCAACATTTTGAAGATTTGATAAAATTTATGGTTTATTTCCTTTCTTTTCTTCTTCTTTTTTTATTTTTATTTATTTATTTATTTTTTTTTTTAATGATATACGAAGTAAACGGCTTATTCACGGTTACGTAGGTATCCTGTCACAACTAAGGACATTAAAGGAACAGTATTTACTACTCGTTTACAAGAGTGAACAATATACAATACTACGATGGAAAAAAAGAAAATAGTAAAATAGCACATGCATATATGTGAATGAGGATTACACAAGAATACCACTGTCACTTCTGTTCAAATTTTAACACAAGATAAAAAGAAATATAAACTTACCGTGCATAATACTGGTAATTATATTCGGGTTGTACATCGACCAGTCTCTTCATTTCATAATTACTGGTAAGAAATTTTGCATATGACGCTAGTGTCATTCGAAACCCTGTTTTTGAATATGGTCTTATAATAACAGTATAGCATCCTTTATAAACGTATTTGAAGATGACGCTAGCATTCTGAAAATTAAAAAAAAAAAAAATAATTAAAAAAAATGTAAAAATAAAATAAATGAAGGTATTAACACACAAACACAACACATTCACGAATTCCTAAGTTAAATCTTGCAAATATATTCTTCTTTCTTTTTTCATTACCGTCTATTGGCCTGAACATAGTACGATCTCGAATATAATAAGACCCGAAATTTTTGAGTTTATTTTAATGGAAAAATAAAAATATCCACTACACAAATTTACAAGCACACACACACATTTTGAAAATATTATTTAATGGAAAACTTACAAATTAAAAGTTCTTTTTGTCACTGTTACACCTCTTTTGTTCTGGTAGTTATTACTCCGTGTTCAGTATTCATGTGGTACACTCAAATGGATTTGAATACCCCGTGGAAGCGCAGTGAAAATATATTAATAGCACATTTTAGGTGTCAATCGAATTGAATCATGCCATATTAACATTACTAGTGCCCAGATTTATCAGCACAATCAAATAATATAATAAGCGTGTAAATATGCACGATGAATTAAAAAAAAATGAGCATCAACAACAAACACGAAAATCAAATGCTTGATCAAATACTACCTTACTTGAGAGTGTTACAATATATAAGATGCATGACGTCATCGGAATATGCGAAAAGCAGCACATTTCTTCTTAGGTGAATCACTCTTCAATATCCGTTTCTCCATCGGAAATCTTTTTAGAAATTTTATACAATGCTTTGTAACTAGGATTTTTTAGTAATATCTGACTAACCTTGTCGGACGTAATTTTAGCAAGACAAGTTCTGAAAATGTCTTCTATCAGAGAATGTTGTAAGGACTTCCAACTATTTTATAAAATCGGGCAGTTTGAAGAAGTAAATATGGATGTACCGCGGAAACTATGGAATCGGTGATAATAACAGCAGTTTAGAGGAGTACAGTATATGCACTTTTAAGGCGATAGTTTTGAGTAAAATATGCAACTTTAATTGAAAATCGTAAAATAAGTATGCATATATATATATATATATATATATATATATATATATATATATACCAGAATAAGCATTTTAGGCCTTACAACCATGGTTGAAACTGCTTGTCAGGGCGCGTACTACGAAGTCAAACATTTTTGCATACCTTTAGAAGTGTGGAAAGAAATTAGCATTTTGGTTATAAATTTCGGCTCTAACCATTACCCATTTCCTACAGAGGTAGATAAGCAACGGAATGGACGGTCGCGGGAGGGTGATACAAATAGTACAGTTCAGCAAGGTATGTGTATAAAATAGACATCTTTTCTTCAGTGCCTGGACTAGGCCGTGATTATAATACGGATACGACATTTACGAAATTGTTGTGTATTAGAGTATATTCGGCTCAATACTAGAAGATGAAGCGTGGGGGGTAGGGGTAAAAAGTCAAAGGTGCTGAGTGGTAGAGTACTTTGTTTGCTCCCACTTTCTCATTCCATCAATTTCTTCATAATTGTTGACTTTCATTTATCATCTGTCTCTTTCAGCCTACAGGGGATAAGCGGGACGTAAACCTGAAAGATTTCATTTCATTTCAGGCCATTACGGTACTATGAACAACGCTGTTTGAATAAATACTACTGAAGAAAATAAAATCTTTGACTTAATGTTCCTATTTGGTCTTTAGATTGATGAACGGAACCGAATGATTGTGGAAAGCTTTGTAAAATGAAAATGTGTGAGGAAACGGGAAAACCACGAGAAAATCTACAGACAATATTTTATCCACCACAAGCTTACATCGCCTGAGATCGTTATGATTTATATTTCTGGGCTTTCGGCATCTATGACCATAATAGCCCGTCACGTTTGAGGGATGACGTCCCTCGGCTAGCACACTATCCGGGGAAGGGGAAGGAAGGAAGTGGCCTGGGACCTATATGTTAGGTACCATCCCGGTTTTTGCCTGATGTGATTGAGGAAAACCCAAGAAAACCTCATTCACGATAGCTGGCCTGAACAAGATTTTAACACTTTTTCGACCGAGTACCCCCACCGGGAATCGAAACCGGGACCACGCCTACTATTGTAATAGGGAACTCTTTGCAAAGGAAATGAGCATTCTACCACAGAGACCTCAAATTCTGCTGAAAAAGAAAACTTAGTTACACAAAAATTGCAATGAAATTTATATTTCAATGAAAATCAAAAGCACATTTATATTTTGATAATGAAAATCACAGACTTAATGCATATTGTACATGACAACATATAAATGCTTTAACAATAACCAAAATCTCACTTTAATCCCACCCCCCTCTACTTTTACGGGAAGAGGTTTAAGAAAGACTACGAGAAAACACCTCACTCTACTACGTTGACTCAAAAAACAGCAAAGACTGCAATTGTTTCAAATGTAAATTTACAGAGTATTAACTTACCTTTCTGTGACCTGGATTTTCAATTCTTTCTTTGCAAGGCTTCGTAACGAATTTTCTTTTTGAATGAAGATATGTTTTTGAAGAATTTGTACAAGATAACGCGGTTGTATTTTCCTTTACTCTCAGCTCAACAGTATAACTTATGTGGCAGCAATTTCCATAAGTGGGTAAAGGAAAAGTGATTTGCAGTTCACCCTCGTTCATCTCCCGAAATAAAATGGATGTTGCAGGCCAGTTATAGAAGCTACATTGCTCTTGATCCTCAACACATGCTAGAAATAAAATTTTGAAGATCAATAATAAAAATCACTAAAGAGTAAAAGTAATTTATCAAAGCCTAGGCCATACTACAATAGATGGAAACAAATTTTAGACAAAAAACTTTTCTTGGCGCGGAACGAAAGGATAAAAAGAAATTTCTGAATTACATGCCCTAAGGAAGGTAAAGAGTTTATTTTAATATTTTTATTGTTTGATAAGAATATAGTGTTTTAAGAATCACTCAAGTTAGGGACCCTCCCCGTTGGTCTATTTTCTAGCGTACGCGCCTTTGATGCAGGTGATCCCAGATCAGACTCCCAGTGCAAGAATATTAAAAATTAAAAAAAAAAAAAAAAAAAAAAAAAAATGAACGTATTACGATGGTTCGGAATCCACTTTAAACCATGAGGTTACTTCTCGTACAGTCTCGGTGCTGAAAAGCGAATATTCAACAAACAACTACTACTACAGTAGGGAGATGAAACTCATCATTTAAACTCTTTATAAAAATAACTGAAGCGTCTTTAAGAGTTTTTTCAGAAATTATGCTCCTAAACTAGGAAAGTGGCAACTTCTAACAACTTCTATAATATTCAAATTTCCAATATTACTTTAAAGTGCCCAACGTGGGCATTTCCTTACGTTGAAGGTGTGAAATTCGGCATATAAAGTCTTCACTAAAAATAACTGAAGCGTCTTTCAGGGTTTTCAGAATTTCTGCTCCTAAATTAGGAAAGTGGCAACTTCTATAATATTCGAATTTCCGATACTTTTTAAAAGTGCCTAGTGACTATTTACATAAGTTGGAGGTGTAAAATTCGGCATATACACTCTTCACTAAAAATTAACGAAAACTAGTTCCAGCGTTTCCGAAAATTCTGCTCCTAACAGGGAAAAAAGGCCAATTTCTGCAATGTTCAAATTTCTGGTTTCAAACAGATACAAATAGATTAGAAGAGTATTCGCCTAATCGTATTCCTAGAAGCAGCAAAACCGTTTCCGATATTTCGGATACGTGCACGAGTATTTCTTCATAAGGACAAAGACGCTTATTAATACATGTTATTCACGAGTTCTTTGCATATTTTGTATGTATAGCAATGCCAGTGAACATTTTAAATTTTTTATATTTTCCGATGTAACTTCTTTTTCTTAATACACTAAGGGCCTATTCAGTTTGCCATAAGGACCAGATTGTGTCACGTGATCAGGTCAAAAGTCATGTTGCGTGCTAAATCGAGTCTGGAGATTCCAAATCGTACGTGAAATATTTCAATCACGTTATCTTCGCGTGGGGGCGCTCTAGGTAATTCGAAAAATGAAATGAAATTAAATCTTTGAGTTTTACGTCCCACGGTTATGCCGGTTAGGCTAAAGGAGACGGTGATGATGAGTAATGAATGAAAATGGTGGAATGAAGAAAGTGGAAGAAAACGGGAGAACCCCGAGAAAACCCACGCACACGGTGTTTGTCCACCACAAAGTTCACTTGGCGGGAGCTGGGATAGAACCCGGGACCCCAAGCACCAGAGGTGAACGCTCTATCACTGAGCCACCGCGGCTCCTGGGTAATTCGTTCAAAGTGGTGGCCCACGATCCATCCGCTACTAATTCGCAAAAAGAAATCATCCATTTGTGTGTGGTAACGTATCAGTTGGAGAGAAGCGCCCATACGTTCTTAGTTTTGTATCTTCGTAAGAATCCGTAACATCCAGTGTGTATACACTGTATGGTACCTCACATCCTTAACTATTGTTTGTGTTGTTCTATATCTCATATTTAAATCCGTGGCTATCGCTCGAATACTCACACGTCTATTATTACGAACACATTGATCCAGGAGCTCCGGGGGCTCCAAAAATCCCTCTCTTTAATACTAACACATAGGAATCAACTTACTATATTATAGGCTTCAGATCCATGCTAATTTTTTCTCCGCTCGCGGTATCGCTAGAGTTAAGTCTTCTTCTACCGGCGTCTTCACGATACTTATTTTGTGAGGTTGACCATTTGGCTTGTATTTAGCATTTGTGTGTTACACTGCATTATATGAGCATGTAACTGTTAATAATGAATGTAATTAAACTAATTATTGTAAACATAGAGCACATTACAATATTACAGCACAGTTTTCGGTTTTCGATGAGCCTGAGGCTGTGGAAGGCAGCAAAGAAAATTTATGCGCTGGAATTATTCGTAATAGGGCCCCCTTGAAATAGTCGACTCCGGGGCCCCATAAGCTTTAATCCGCCCCTGCACTGATCCATAGTACGGCTGTGATATGTGACAACAACACGCGCCTCACCGAGACGGAAAGATAGCTTGTTCGACCTGTGTGAAACTATGGCTTTCGTCTTCGATACACATACACTTTCACAAACGTCCTTCTCCGATGAAACACCTCAGCTAGTTCATATCCCGCTGAACTCGGAAAGAGGATGAATGTTCGTTATTTCGACTTGGATGATTTTTGGGTGCAGAATGCTATGGTTCGTTTTACAATGATTACTGCATTAATACTACAAGTACACATGCCACTACAACAATACAATCCTATGTCATTAACTGTTCCCATTAGGAGTGCAGAACGGGTTTCATTCCATCTCCCCCTTATATATTTGGACAAGTGAATAAGGTAGACTTATATTTAACCTTTTTAGTTTTCTGATTTTTATTATTATTATTATTATTATTATTATTATTATTATTATTATTATTATTATTATTATTATTATTATTATTATTATTATTATTAGAGAGTCCAAGAGATTGCTTCACGAAAGTACTAATCTAGAAATACTATCGTGGAATTCATAAAACTGAAGATGTTTATAATTATATGATGAAATTATGACGAATTAGAGGCAACTGAACTAGTATTTATAGATGATGATTATTATTATTCTAAGGCTTCTGCTTATAATATTTGGTGACTTGTAAAAAAAAGTTTTGCATAATATCTCTTGACATAAAAGAAGACGATATAAACTACATTGGTTTCATAACAAATGCATTTTAAAAGTCAAGGAATTAATATTTTTTCATTAATTTTGTTTAGATGAATTGTAGAAAATTATCAAGTAACTTATAAGTGAACGAAATCGGAGTCCTTTTATCCTATTCAGAAATTCCTTTGATGAAATACTACATACTCACCATAGTCAATTTCTTCTCCATCTTCGCATACTTCAGAAGTCTGAAAAAAGTAATAATATATATAAGTACAAAGAGAAAAGATGAGTTTCTATGTAACACTTTAACTCCCTGATGACTTGCAATTTGGAAAAATATATTTTGGGAATAAGACATCCCTAAATTATTCAAAAACAACTGATATTATTGTCGAATCAGCAGTTTTCGGATTGAGATGAATAGTGATCTACTTCCAAGTTCAGCTCCTATCGGCGTGGTGTGGGGGTGGAAAGTGAAAAATGAAATGTCCAAAATGACCGAAATCAGTGTCAAAGACATAGTTTTCAGAGTCGATAAATTGGTTGGTGACAGTCCGGCTGATATTTAAGACCAAGTTTAGTCCAGGCTGCATGTCAGCTGGCCCGGAAATGCACAGGATCGTGCTTTAGTAAGGCGTTGCTTATCGTTCTTTATTCTACTCGGTTTCTTATTTTCTGACAGAGGCAACGCCGAAGGTATTGCCTGTACTATTTATTCTACTGGTCTCTATTTTACGACAGGAGCAACGCCAAAAGCGTTGCTTTTCTATATTCATTCTAGTTAGTTCTTATCTTTTGACAGAGCAACCGAAGACGTGGGTCTTTCAGTTGGACAGGAACTAACAGGTCAGTTCTATATTTTCAAATGTTGTGCAGAAACATTACTCTTCCCTTGGAAGGCCGGGTATTTTACCTGGTCTTATATATACACAAATGAATGGATGTTTCTGTTTGTTGTATGCTTGTCCGGCTTATAAATCCACACCGTTGATTTGATATAATTCAAAATGATTTTATTGAAGAGATTATAGTTTGGAAAAGACCGAAAAAGCCATATCGAACTTTCTGGTTCATATCCTAAGGGAGGAGGAAGGGGCTTCAAAGGAGGCGGTGGTTTGAACTTTATGTAAAAAATAGAATATCCCAATAATTTCTCATATTAAAAAGATGAAACATGGTATTAATCTGATTTCTAAAAATAAGTTGACATACATATATGACTAATAATCTGAAAAAAAAAAAAAGGTACTGGGGTAAGACACTTTTAGGGAGGTTCAAAGGATGTCAAAGGTAAAAATAATCGAAAACGACTGATATTAGTGTCGAATACGTAGTTTTCGGGGTCGTTGAGATGAATAGTGACACCCCTAATGGCATCTTAAGTCCAAGTTCAGCTGCCATTGACATGGGATCGGATGAAAAAATAAATGTCCAAAATGACCGAGATTAGAGTCGAATCCATAGTTTTCGGCGTCGCTAAGCTGATTGGTGGCACTCTAAATGGCATAAAATTATACCAGAACAATAAAATAAACTTCATTTCTCCAACATAAATTCGAAAGATTAAAAATCGACTACACAACTTCCAGGAGCTTTTCATCTATTATCCCAGAAGAAACAAACTTTATCGAAAAAAAATCTAAGTAAAACACCAAATTAGGTTTTTATAGTCATCTATCCAACACATTTTACATTATTCAAGTAAGTATAAAAATCTAATGGTACATATCAGTAAGGTAATGTTACAAAAGCGTACAGTTTTAATTTTGTAATGACGGTGGGAACAAGGTAAGATTTAGTTCTTCGTCATACATGGTACATTTTATATATTTTTCCTTTTCCTTTTCTTTTGTCCCATTGAGATTGATCATGCAGAATATGTATTAAATTCCCATAATTTTGGTAAGAACTACTTCATACAAATTACGGAAGTAACAACATATGATGGAACATTAAACAAAATAAAAAACAATAATTCAATATTGTTTATTAGAAACTAAATAAAATATGCTATACACTAAGAATTATTAGAAAGACGGTAAACTTAAAATTAGCCAAAATCTTGTACTATTCTTGCTTTCACTCAATATTTCAATATGATATCATGTTTTGGGGAAATTCAAGTCAGAGACTCAGTGTCTTCAAAATTCAGAAGAAACTCATAAGAATACTTTGTGGTAAGAAACCGAATTTTTATTGTAGACATTTGTTTAAGGAAGTTAATATACTACCATTGCATAGTCTATGTTTGTACCATCTCTTTACACACTCATCAACTTTTATAACAAATAAGGATGTACACAATCATAACACGCGAAATAAGAATGATTTTCATTTGTATAATCACCGATCAGCAATATATATATATATATATATATATATATATATATATATATATATATATATATATATATATAAAGTGTAAGTAATGGTAGTGTTAAGTTGTATAATATGTTACCTGTTGATATAAAATATGAAGAAAATATGAAAAGGTTTAGACAAAAGTTAAAATCATTTCTATTACAAAATTCTTGTTAGGCGATTGAGTAGTAGATAAATCACACGACAAGGTAATTTTACTTTATTTTACGCATGTAAATTTTCATTATTGTTTTTTTCCTTTCCTACAAATGACGCTTTCAAATTCAAATAGTTACAGTAGATAAAACTAAACATGAAACACTGTGAGCATTAAGGAGTGTCACATATTTTAAGAAAAATAACTGTAAAATTGCACGACTTGTGAAATGCTATCTGTAATGAATCGTTTTATGGGTCATTAAATACATAATAAACTACTTACTTCTATCAGAATTATTGCATGGCCCAATAAGATGGAACTGCACAGGATAGTCAAATACAGACACCACTGTTCCAGTTTTGATCTCATCGTACAAGATAAAGATCAACTGCGGCTCACAGTACGTATTTTTAACGGAATACCTAAATAAATAAAAAAATATTAGAAAAACATATGAAAGAAATATTTATAGTAAATTTAATATATTTATAAATGCAGCAAGCGAAATCTATACTGACCTCAGCATAACACACCACGCTACCAAAGATAAATACGAAAATAACGGAAGTAAGATCTTCTATCCACTTCTTTGGGCAGGGATTGTAACAGTACTAAGTTATAAAATGCACTTCACATTGTGATCATGGGGTACATTTGAAATGAATACCAGCAGACAAGGATATATAAAGCAGCGTTCTGTAATTTAATTATCGACACAAGAAGGTTGTTATCCAATGAAAACTCAAAAGTCCTTTGAAAGTCATTTACAACTCCGAGTGTAATATATTGAAAAATGTGAACATGTAGGTTTGACGTGCCGTATGGTAATGTTTGGTATTATTATTATTATTTAGTAATGTTAACAGAGTATTTTGTGCAATAGATCCACTTATGTCTAGAACGGATTAAAAAGAAACCAGTTGAAGGGTAAGGGGAAAAAACAAGGAATGTCCATGTGTGTACTTTATCGGGTTCTTTGTCCTATCTGTTGGTGACTCTTGGTACTATTTGACTGTATATATCATGCATGCGTAGATGTAGAAATGTCCACGGAAAAGGGCAAAAGATTTGACTAACCTTATTCATTTTATACACGGTTTTCACTATTAAAACACCGTTTTCTCGAAAATGCAGTTTTGTGACATTCCTTCTTTTTTTCCACTTACCCTTCAGTTGAGAATGCTCCAAGAGCATTGTCAGAACGACCTTAAAAAGATTTTTTTTTCGAAATTTATATGGAATTCTATATTAAATTTATTTGATTAAGCAATTACGCAAAAATTATTGAATCAATAACTAATGACTTAAAAGTTCCTGAAATATGGTTCCTTCAATCTCCCGAACTCGGAACTTTTTTGACCAATATCTCGGGAACAGTAAGAGTGACGTGAAAATTTCCAGATAGTTTTTGATGCTTTATCGAATGGATGGCTCAAAATTGAAAAATTCGCCAATGACAGACAGACACACAGAGAATTCAGTAACGAACTTTTTAAAAAATTAAATGAAATGAAATCTTTAAGTTTTACGTCCCACGTGTATGCCGGCTAGGCTAAAAGAGACAGTGATTATGAGAAATGAATAAAACGGTGGAAGGAAAAAAGTGGGAGGAAACGGAAGAACCCCGAGAAAACCCACGCACACGGTGTTTGTCCATCACAAAGTTGACTTCATGCACTAGAGGTGAACGCTCTACCACTGAGCTACCGTAGCCCTACCAACTTTTTAAGTTCGTTGAAAAGTAGTATCATACGTAAATAGATGATTTGTGTGAGTTGAATATATATGTGGTATTTGTTCACTATTAGACAAAAACTGATAGGAAAGTGAAAATCAATAGATTAACCATGGAACAATTTCATTGATGTGTTATGACAATACACATATTCATTAATCTCTGAATTGTCCAATGATTTGCATTTGTCAGAGCATGATTCTGGAAAACGTAAAATTAAAAAAAAAAAAAAAAAAAAAAAAAAAAAAAAAAAAAAAAAAACTGAGATCGAACCTAACTCTACAAATTCAAACTCCAACACTTTGCGTATCATTTTAAAAGCTTTTCGAATGTCACGCTTAGTCTACAGAGATATGTAAGACAGCTTGGTTGCTTGTTTGCAACTTCTATACTTTTTTTTCCATTTGATGAACAGCAGTTTCTTTTTGACTAGTAGGACAAAATACTTAACCGGACCAGGACTAGAACCTGTATCCCTATGGTACTATTCTAGAAAGCAAAGGCTTGAACGATTAGTTATTTTACAATCAACGAAGATTTGTCTTTTAAAATACCACTAGGTTAATTATAGTGATAATCTTAGCTCATCTCGCACATACATGGAATCATGATCACAGATATGACAGAAATATTATGAAAATGAAATCTTAAACAAGGTAAGTAGTCTCCGAAAAGATTACTAATATTCCTTAATATAACCAGGTTTGTAGTTAATCCGTTAAAAACTTATCGATTAAATTAGTCCGTTAAAAATTAATGATTAAATTAATCCGTTAAAATTAATGATTAAATTAACCTGTTAAAATTAACGGTTAAATTAAACCGTTACAAATAATTTAATATTTTTTTTTACTTTTTAAATTTTAATCAATTAAATTTTGCAGCAGTTAATTTTTAATTGATAATGGTTAAATAATTCGTAGATTGAAAGAGTAACAATTATTTTTTTTTTTTTTTTCGAAAAACATGTGAAATGCTTATTCTGCAAGAATTTAGTGTGGCTTATTTTAAAAATTCACCTGGCAGTCCGGGTAACTCGGCTACAGTCTGGCAGGGCAAAAATTAATTAATTTTCATTGTATTCACTAATTTTCCTTTTCATGTATAGTAAAGGCTCTATGACTTCATAATGTACGTATTTTTTCTTTGTTTAAGGGTGATTGGGCAGTTTATTTTCTGTTGTACTCTCGAGTAACCAATACATACAAATACAATACTGTATTTTCTGAGGAAACACTTGTATTCCTTTTTAATCCTATTCCCGATAACCCGGCATTTTCACAAATTCGGCCACCCTTTGGTCCACATTAGACCGAGTTTTCGGAACTCTATTGTACCCAATTTTTTATTGATACTTTTCTCAATTTTATGACATTTTTATTTTGCTTTTACTAATTATATATCAGCTTTGAAAACAATTATTTTCATAATAATCGATTAATTTTCCTATACCTTTAATTTTATCCATTAAAATTTACATTACCTTTCACAACTGAAAACAATTCTCATTTCATAATAGTCAAAATTATAAACTGTAATTTTAAAGTTAACTTAAATTTTGGCTGTTAATTTCTTCTGATGTTATTTTTAATTTAATTCGTTATATTTTCTATAATAACATCCACAGAGTGAAAGTGATTGACTGGGCCGGGACTCGAACCCGGGATTTTCGGCATACCGTGCCGATGTGTTAACCACTACGCCACTCAGAATAGCCAAACACCTTCTCACTCCTGTAGTCGGTGCTCTCCACTCAGGTTACAGGAATGAGAGGATGTTTGGATGTTCTGGGATGCGGACTGGGTGGTGTAGTTGTTAAAGTAACGACACAATATGCAGGAGATCCTGGGTTCAAGTCCCGGTAGTATCACTTTTTCACTCTTTGGATGTTATTGAATTCGCATCTACAGAGGATCTGGTGTGTAAAAATAAGTTTAAATCGTTTGTTTTCTCCTTTTATTAATGTATATTTTCTTTACTTTAACGTTAAATTTTAATCTGTTAAATTTTTAATTAATTTTTCCAGCTATGAATTTAAGAAACAAATATTATCTCTGTTGCTGTAAAGTGATACCTCGGCATAACAATTTCTCAATACATTTCTCCCTCATACGAACAGAACTTACCTTCCAAAACTGCACTAAAGTAGCCTGAATTTCATCATTTTTCTCAGTCAACACACATTATATGGTGAGTTAATGATAAATAATTTCCTACGATCCGACCATCTCTCCGATGCAATGAAAATCTGAAAGAAAAATTCAGAATGATTAGATAATTATTTAAAATGCTCATAGTTTCTGACTTTAATATAAATTACTACCAACTCCGTGGTCCTTCCGACACAATATTGCATTTTCCAAATTGAATTTATGCAAACAATGATATATTTATATTCTACGAAGAAAAAAAAAAATCACACACCAAACTTCTTGTCTGTAAACGAAATACGCAGTAATATTAACAAGTAACATTTTATATGGCTTGGGAATCTTAATGGGATGACTAATTTCCTGGTACAAATTCGATAAGCAATCCTGTTGTTATCAAACACCACTTGAAGAACGCAGATTTCACAAACTTTTTTTTCTTTATTTTAAAGATCTCGTAAGCGATGCCTTGTTCAAGTACGGATCGATGACTTCAGTCTTCTAAATATTACTTTTTCACTATGATCGGTGCAACAATGTAAATGTTAGAATACTTTTTTTCCCACATAATCGTGCAGAATGCTAATGTTGTAACTGTTCTTTTTTCCATCAATAGTGTTATAGATGTTGCAAATAAAAACATGATTAGTAACAAATATGCACGTCAACGGCCTAGTCGAATTAGAATAACGCTTAAAATGAGATCAGCGAAGCCTAGCAATGCCAGGTTTGGTCGAAAGAAACGTATAAGACCGTTCGTATTCACTAGATGGTGTTGACAATGCGGCGTCTATCCATCGTCGTGAGTACAATTGGGCACCTACTTGAACGAAAGACGTAGTGAAAGCCACTATTAACGATAAAGGAAGACAATATGCTTGAGCAAACATCACAATAAAGGCCGTCCAATTGGCCCTGGCTTCTGCAGACTGTTACGTAAGAAGTTTAGTTTAGACTAATATGCATATATTTATGTATTAATGTTTTATAAAGTTACATTTTTGTCTTGTATGGTATTTATTAGATATAATTTGAGATCCCAATTTCACATATTCAAATATTTTTAATATTGTGTGGAGTTGTTTCAGGGGATTTGATTAATCATTATAGTTTATATTGTTGTTATTCAATTTAAAATTTTTCCCAGAAAACATTCACACGAACAGCCAGTATTTTAATTATTTGTAATAACCTCCACATACTAGCTCGAAACTTGGATGTAACAGTTTATGAACAATCGAAACTTGGATGTAACAGTTTATGAACAACCTTAAATACAACTACAGGGTGCGGCACGTAAAACCGGTCCGTCGTAATATTCTGGTATATTGTGTTTTTGGCAACACTTAAATAATCTACCTTCCTACCAAGAGATGGCGTGTCGAGGTCGGGTCGACTTACGTGACCTGCAGCAGTCACGTGCAGCCGCAGCCAGTGAAACTTGTCGAAACCAGTTGAGAAAAAGGCCTCGTTGTGTTAAGCCGGGTGAGTGTCAGTGTGTGATAATGCCGTATTCGATACCCGAGCATGTTGCCATTGTTGAAGGGTTCATTCTCACTGGATCTTTTGTGAAAACAAAGAATTTGTTTCGGGAGAAATTTCCAGGACGTTGTGTGCCAGCAAAAAGCACCATTCAGGAATTGATTGAAAAATGGCGGCGTACAGGATCGGTTCAAAATGCTCCCAGGAACAGACGACCATCTGTCTGCACACCTGAATTAAAGATGCAGGTGGAGGAGATAATGACAAGAAGTCCTCGAAAGTCAACCAGGAGATTGAGTCAACAGGTTCATGCGAGTGAGAGAAGTTGCAGACCTGTTTTAAGGGGACTGAAGTTAAAACCGTACCGGATAAGTGTTGTGCAAGAACTGAAGGAGCCTGACCTGCAGAAGAGGGTGCATTTCTGTTCATGGCTGTTGAGCAATGTTGCCAGTGGTTTCTTGGATCCACTAATGCTCATCATGAGTGACGAGGCGTGGTTCCACCTGTCTGGGTACGTAAATTCCCAAAACAACCGGTATTGGTCGACGGAAAATCCACACGCAATCCACCAGGTACCCTTGCATGCAGGGGTGCCCATCCCCCCCAAAGCTGATGGCGCACTCCCCCCAAAATTAATAATCTTTTCCCCCCTCAAAACTCAAGTCCTCTAAAAACAATTGCCCAGTGTAGCAGTAGTTTTAATAGTACTAGTAATTGTTATTTTTGTTGTTTTTATTTCCTGTAGTAGTATTATAGAATGCTTGTAGTAGTAGTAGGGTAAGTAGTAATTATACGACAGCAAAATTACTTATTCGACATTAGAGTAAAATTCTTCCCCAATTTTTTATTCCCTCCAATTTGTTTTCTGGATGGCACAACTTGCGCCATTCATCCCTTCTGTGGGCGGCCCTTCTCTCTTAAAACGAACCAACCTTTCCTTTCATACAGCTACTTGCGCGGTACTTCATTCATCGAGTATCGAAGCAGGGGGTACGGGGGTTCACCCCGGAAAATTTTTTAAAATTAGCTTCTCAAAATCGTGTTTTAATGCTATTCGGAGAGTAAAATTGCTAGTTCGAAAGTAGAGTAAAATCCCCCCCAAAATTTTTCTCAATGGCGCAACTTGCGCCATACATCCCCCCTGTGGGCGGCCCTGCTTGCATGATGAGAAGATTGTTTGGTGTGCCATTTCCGCCACACGCGTTATTGGGCCCATATTCTTTGAGACGACAGTGAACAATCACGTGTATATGGGAATCCTGGAGGAGTTTTATACACACTTGACCGAAGAGGAGCGTCAGTTATGTTACTTTCAGCAGGATGGTGCAACATGCCACACATCAGCTGCATCATTGTCCCTTGTACATGAGATGTTTACACCAGAGAGGACAATCAGCAAAGGCTTGTGGCCTCCTCGGTCACCAGACTTGTCCACGTGTGACTTTTACTTATGGGGACTGTTAAAGGGAAGAGTATACGAAACAAATCCACACACAATTGAAGAACTCAAGACCAGGATCCAGGATGTCACCAATAGCATTACAACACAAGAACTGACAAGGGTATATATGAATCGCCTCAATCGTGCTCACATGTGTGTTGAAGTGGGCGGAGGACACTTTCAGCACCTGCTGTGAAGGTGAGTAGTCATATTCAATACATTACATTTCATTTATGTGTTGTAGTTAATCATATTCAATACATTACATTTCATTTTATGTGTTTACTCTACGGGCCGGTTTTACGTGCCGCACCCTGTATTTACACACACGCTAATTACAATTTTAAATATTTCACCTCATTTTTTACTTTACAGCTACAATAAACTAGAAGAAAACCGAATTCAAGATTTCAACACATTTACATGCTGACGGGATTTTTCCAACATATTACAAAAAAAAAAAAAAAAAAAAAGTTATTTTTAAACTCTGACCGTCCATTCGACTGTTCCTATGTATGTTCACTCGCCTAGGGATCATATCGTCTACGATATGTCCATCAAATTTTAAACTTAAGACTTCTACAAGATTCTGTCTGGGGAGGGGTACAATTTTCTTCCTACTCCCAAAACTAAGGGCAGTTTACTGAAAGGTGAAAAATAAATATATATAAAAAGTCGATTATTCTCGAGAACAGCTTCAACGATTTTGTTTAAATTTGCTACATCAATATTTCTGGGAAAAATCCAGAAGGGGCAGTTAGTGTCTTGCGGTTGATTTCTCTTTTGGACGATTTTGTTTATATTTCATAAATAAATGTTTCATTAATAAATTGACAATATGACATCAACTCATTTGTTCAGACAAAATTCACAAGAAAGTTTACTGTTGGGACGGATTTTCTCAGTTAATTTTGTTTATATTTCAGAAACAAAAATTTTATTAATAACCCTAATATGGAACAAGTCATTTCTAATGAAAAAATCCAGAAGGATTAATTTTGTGGGTGACTACCGTTCAGAAGTTTTCCAAAAAGCGCCTTATACTTCTATGCGTATCTCACAGTTGAATGTTTCAATAATAGCTGCAGCATTACATGATTTATTTTAAGAAATTAAAGCGAAAAAGTTTACTGTGGTAGCTTGTACCTTAATCATTTTGTCACTATACAAATTATAATCATTGCGATTGTACTTTACAGTGGAACTATTTATAACTAATTCTTTTCGACGCTGTACTCATGCAAACAATATTATAGTGAATAATGAACAACTGAATGAAGAAGAATTAAAAAAAAAAAAAAAAAGATACGAGGACTTCAACTAAACATTTCTTCCCCCTCTGGGAGCGTCTTCAGCACTATTTTTACTACTGCGTTACCGGAACTTTACATCTCCTATTACCGTTTTTTTTTTCTTTTCTTTTTTTCAAGAACAATTTGTACAGAGTATATTTTAGACTTAATTTCGGTTTTTGATTGCCTTGTATTTGGAAAATCATTTTTTTTTTCCTTTTTTGTGAAAAAGAAAACTATTGTTAAAATTGTATTTTTGACCCCACGGTGTGTTTTTGATTTATTGATCTAATGTGGTTGTCAATTCATTTTTGGTTGTAAATTTTAAGACATCTAGGAGCTTGAAACCATTTTCTTTGAAAGAGAACAAAAATCACTAGGAGATGTCAAGGTAAGGATCCAGAAACGCATAATAAAAGTACTACTGAAAACATTCCTAGAGAAGAATAAAATATTCAATTACAGTAACAAACAGTAAGCCACAAGGTAAATAAGCTATTTTTAAAATTTTTCTTCATTTTTTGTTTATTATTCACTTAAACGTATTATATCGTTTTCTTAAAAAATTATGGATGCGTTAAAATATCAAAGAATAACTTTAGATAAAGTGAATACTTTCAAATATCTAGGGTCAGTGTTAACCAGGGTTGGCTGGTTTAAACCAGCTGTTTTTTTTAAACCAACATGATTAAACAAAAAAAAAAAAAAAAAAAAAAAAAAAAGAAAAATGCTTTAAATCGTATGAACTTAATGGTGACGTTTCTACATATCAAACCATCTTCATTAGTTTATTAGTTTTATCTCCTTTTCAACTTTTAATCAAGGCGTCCCATGTTCAATTCTCGCTCTTCTTTCACGTGTAAACCAAGTAGCAGTTCGGATGTCACTTTAAGCGAGTCTTCGTCTTACCTCAATATTACATAAGGATGTTAAGCCTAAACACACGAAACGAAACCAAATTGTATGCATGAATGCCTGTTGTTTTATGAAGAAGCCAAGGTTGCTTAAATATATTGATATAAATGGCAAAATTTATTGACTGCCTATGTAGCTTACAACGTTAGCCTGGATTGGACTTTCAGTTTTAATTTAATTGAATGATATCTATATACTAAATTTGTAATTTAATACCTCCGTTTTAGCATACTGATTATGATACGTTGACCATAACATCTTATATGCCAAGCGATAACGGGATTTTTATCAGGAGTCCTTCGTGAGTGAGTCGGCAAACTCATCGCATTTGCGGCCAATTAGTCCCGGTTTCGAGTCCAAACGGAGAACAGTTTCTCTTGGATGTAAGACGAGAAGCGGTTTGAATTCCGCTTTAAGCTTATGTGACCCCTTACAGCATAACCCCATTATTGCATAATAACACCACGGCGAAACAAACTTATTTCTGTTCATATGTAATATAAATACATAGAGCAAATTATTTAAACAAAAAAAAAAAAAAAAAAACTTTTTTTTCAATAAAAAAATGGTTTCTGCCAACCTTGATGTTTACAGACCAAAACCATTTTCACGAAGAAATTAAATTTCGACTAAAAGCAGGGAATTCTTGTTATTATTCAGTTCAAAATCTGTTGTTGTCGCAAATCTGTCGAGGGATTGGAAGCTTAAAATATATAAAACGACAACCATGCTTGTTATTCTGTACGGTTGCGAACATGATCGTTTACTCTGAGGGAAAAACGTAGACTGGAAATATTTGAGAACAAGATCCTGAAATGAATATTTGGACCCAAGAGAAACGGGAATGGGGAATTGCGGAAACTTCATAACGAGGAACTACATAATTTATACCGTTTACCAAACATTGTTAGGGTCATCAAGTCTAGGAGGCTCAGGTGGGCAGGTCATGTAGCCAGAATGGAAGAAGGTAGGAACGTTTTCAAAGACTTAACAGGAAGACCAATCGGAAAACGACCATTAGGAAGACCTAGGCGCAGATGGGAGGACAATACTACGATGGATCTCGCAGAAACAGGAATACAAAGTAGAAACTGGATCCAGTTGGGTAAGGATAGAAATCAGAGAGAATTTGGAGAGAATCTGTGAACGCGGCATTGAACCTCCGGGTTCCCTATGCCACAGAATTAGTTTTAGTTAGTAACAAACACGGAGGCACCTGGAAAGTCAGTTTTCTAATGAATACGTGCCCTATAATTTATATATAGAGAGATTAAGAAATAAGAAAAGGTAATTTTTCACATGATATGGCTGACACTTTTTAACGGGTTGTAACTTAGAAACGCATCACACAAAAAATCTAACAAGTTTCCATATTCCCTTACAATAGTAAACAAAAAACTCCAGCCAAAGCGACATAAAAATCGCTGTGGGTGGGTATCATCATGCGTCAGTTGAATTGACATGGAATGAACCTGTTCCTATCTTCATAAGCATTCGCAAAATATCTAGCGGATGGGTCCAGGGACGAAAATTTTCTTCCTCTGCTGTACATTCACATGATCTGGGATCAAACTGGAAAACCCGCGCACCAAAGTGCTCTGGAGCAGCCACCCGGTTCTCCTCTGTTACATGTTTTTCATATACTTGAACTTGGATTGTAGTTTTTGAAACAAGTGGGGAAGTCATGTGTAAGTAGCAAAGCAAGTAGGTGATTTTGCGTTCTGGCACGTATATAGATATCATTGCAATATTTCAATGGCCAGAAGAAACGATTACGTGTTGTTTACCACGGTATTGCTTGCCACGGCTCGATTTTTGTGTTGTTTGCCACGGTATTGTTCTCTCTGATTTATCTGATATCATAATCGTGAAGATTTATAGAAAATCGAATCATAAACTGAGGGTAGCCAGATGACTCTATTATAACAATCAGATCTATTACTTTTTATAAACAGAATACAAACGGTCCCAAACACGGTTAATGTTTCTATTCCGTAACCAAAGTTTGGAGTATTCATTAGACATTTCTCTCCAAATGTATTTTAAAAGTGATTTAGTTTCTTCTCAAAATTTAAATTATATCTGAATTCGTACCCTTTGACTTTGTCCGCTAGCTATTTTAGTAGATTTATGTTTTTGTTCGTGTGACATTAGATAAGACTCGATCGTTTATTAATTTATGTCTTAATGAGTTTGTATAGGCTAATTCTATTGATATGCGGTGGCTCAGTGGTAGAGCGTTTACCTCTGGTGCGCTGGGGGCCCTGGTTCGATCCCAGCTCGCCAAATGGACTTCATGGTGGACAAACACCGTGTGCGTGGGTTTTCTCAGGGTTCTTCCGTTTCCTCTCACTTTATTCATTCCACCATTGCATTCTTTTCTCATTACCACCGTCTTCTTTAGCCTAGCCGGCATAACTGTGGAACATAAAGATACATTTCATTTTCTAATGAGAAATAAACAAAACCCACTTCGCCCGGAGACCCTAAGCTCCAGAGGTGAATGCTTTACCACTGAGCCACGTTACAAAATGTCAACTGTAACATATTTCTCACCTTAACTATAGGTTGGTGGGCAACACGGAAATTTTAAAACTTTTTTCTCCCTTGGGAGAACTGCTTTATACTCTCATAGGGTCTCTTCTTCAACAATGATAATTTACGAAGCTCGAAATTGATGTCATATAGCCCTTCTGCTATTTCTAACTCGTTTCCAATATCCCGCAGCAGGCTTTCTACAGAGCTAATATACTACAGAGAATTTATGCACCCACATGCATGAAATAAAATGATGATTATAATTTCACATCATATTTGGTTCTTAGTCCTACGCGACCCCTATAATAATGCAGAATGCTCTGTAGTGGACAAAGACTGTGTGAGTAAGCCTTCTCGGGGTTTTTCTGTTTCCTTACACTTCTTCTTCAATACACAATTTTTCACTCATTTTCATCATCATCATATCCTTTACCGTACACGACATAATCGTGAGACGTAAAACTGAAACATTTCATTTATTTTTCTTAAATATATAAAATCAATTTCTTTAGTCGTTTAACATAACAGAAAACAGAATATTATGAAACATGAAGTGATATAAAGAACGCCAATTATATCAGTTATGTATCAATTATATCAATGAGAAAATACAATTATAACAATTTACTAAGTTATTGTGATATTAATGATGTTTTGTGTTCACTTCTTTGGAGCTTAATGTTCTCTTTCAGCGGCGAATCTAATGAGACCTCTCTCGTCCCTAAGGCGAGAACACTTACACTTGATCCAGGGGATCACAAACAGAGGTGCCAGACAACCCTTCCCTTTCATTCAGGTGTGTGCGAATCTTCACGATAACGAGATCTGATAAGATCGGAATGCAAATTTTGGGAACAACTTCGACTATGAGAACCTCTACCGATTTTCAAAATTCTGCCCTCATTCGATATGGCGACACTACCTAAGCAAGAAACTGGAACACTTTCTTGTCAGAACCTCCCCCTTCATCCCTATAATCTATATAAAATAACCAACAAGGGTTATGGGGACCTCTACCGATTTTCAAAATTTTGCCCTCATTCGATAGTGTGCCACTCACTAAGCAAGAAACTAAAACAATTTCTTGTCGGAACCTCCCCTTTCCCCCCATAACCGACACAAAACCGAGAAAGGTTATAGGGACGGATTTATATTTATACAGTAACTAATCTTCACCTTCTAAACTTCATTTCAGGTAACTCTGAAATAAGGTAGAAAGGGGGAATTGAAAGGTACGTTTTTGCCAACTTTTTTTCCCCTCACAGGTTATAGGTATTTTTCTAGTTTTTAAGAACTGATTGCATGTCGCAGGTTTTTGTCTGGCCAAACGTATATATTCTATAGTATAATTAATAATTATACTCATATATATACAGTATATGTAGAGCTCCTCCGTAGCTAAGCGGTTAGCGTACGCGCCTTTGGCGTGGGAGGCCCAGGTTCGATTCCCGGCGGGAGCTCATGTGGTTCGGATTCCACGTTAATCAGTAGGTCCACGTCTCATATAGCCTCGATGCTGAACGGGACGTTAAACTCAACATCAACTCAACTTACATATATATATATATATATATATATATATATATATATATATATATATATATATATATATATATATATATATATATATATATATATATATATATATATGTGTGTGTGTGTTGTTACGAGAAAATATTATTTTACATTTTATTCTTGTAGGTCTAATTGTATATATGCTTCGTTGTGTATTTTTGTTTTCTCTAGTCGCTTAACGTTATACGTTCAAGTTTATCTATCTATATAACTTTTCTAGTATGCTATGGAAAATTCCAGAGGGTAAGGACGGTTACAAAAAATATTTTAAACGATTTTTTGCGGATTCTTTTTAGCGAAGATAAGACACACCATAATAATAAAAGGATATGGTTACTCCAGGACATATAAGTGAAGGGATCCATTGCATTGTGCGGGAATTGGGAAGGAATCTTGGCTGTTAGAAGCAGGCTTTGCCCAAGTGGGCCAAGCCCGAAAAAACCAGGTGGGTTCTTCCAGGTTGGACCCACCTGAAAAAAACCCACCTGGGTTTTTGAGCTTTTTGTTAGTATATTGTTGGTACAACAAAGTTGATCACATTGAAAGTTATTTTTGTCAGATTTTGGTCTTTCCTTGCGCGAATTAGATGCTTTCACTTTAGGGGTACATCTTTCAACATAAAACTTTTATAAAATTCTGAATGAATAAGAAACCTTATCTTAGCTTCAGATAATTATAGAGCAAATTAATGTATGGATTATGCTTATAGCCTGTTTGAAGTAAAATACGCAACTTTATATTTTAGAAAATACTTTCCGTAAATAGTGTGCTCGCCGACTTGGCAACGCCGAGGGACGTTATCTCTCATATGTTTGACGGGTTTAAGGCCATAGGTGCCGATACTGCCAATAAATATGCAGTGCATTAGTAAAACTATTAGTATTATTTTTTATTACCTTTGATGGTAACACAAATATTCTTCAGTAAAGTTTGGTTTTCCAACAACAACAGTTTAGTTCAGTTATTTGTTGCTACTCTTCAAATAAGCATTCTGTACAATCAACACCAGCAATAGCGTAAAAATTCTTGTCAAATTTGAAAGCTTAATGTTTGGAGTTTCGAAGACTACGTAACGCTTACTATTTCAAGTGCTCAATTCAAAATTCCGTACTAGTTGACACTAGCGTCTCTGGCATCTAAAATGTGTGGGGGACATCAAGGAAAGTAATTTAAATGATACTACCTAGCCCAATCTGTTAACTATCTTCGATTCCATTTGATACATTTCTAACTACCTCCACGGATCCCCTGAGGTATATCAAGTACTCTGTTACAATCATTTCAAACTTGTTTCTCGTTCTCCATTTTGAAATAGTACTATCATAACTTATACAGAATTATAATAAAAACAAAAAATATAATACTAATCACGTAAAAATTATCCTGTAAGTTACAATTTACTGTTTGATTAAAACTCAATTTTTTTTTCGCATTGCACTTGTAAGTAACTCATCTCTATATCATCCTGACCTGAAACCCATGCTCAACTCCAATTAATTAACCAATATTTATAAGAATATTTTTACTTCACTATTTTTACTATTCCATATTATATACACTTCCAAAATAAAACTCTCGAAATCGTATTTAAGACCAATGGAGACTTACAAATAAATTATCATTTATCATACATATTGATCTCTATTCGAAATTTTATTTAATCGATTCCATTTGATACATTTCTAACTACCTCCACGGATCCCCTGAGGTATATCAAGTACTCTGTTACAATCATTTCAGAGCCTGAATATTATATTCCCAATAAACGTAATAATAAGATTATTTATTAACGTTATTTATATGTTATTCTGTCGTTAGTAAATAAATTAAATTAGAATAAAATATTGAATATTTTGTACTTCAAAATATTAGAGGGGACGCGTCCCCCTGCCAAAGACGACCATGCTAGTTGAAGTTTCGATGTACAGCGTGGTCCGAAAGTGGGAGTACCCCCCTTTAGTTTCAACAGTATAGTGTTAGTTATAATCTGTGCACAATTACCTTGAAGTCTTAAGAGTCATAAACATCGGTTTGATCACCACCCATGTCGTAACACAGCTGAATTTTGCGCCAAGTTCTCGCAGATGTCTTGCAGAAATACTCCGGAGTCACAAGGGTGAAGGCGTGTTCCACAGCTGCTCGTAATTCCTACGTTATGTGATATCGAGTGTTTTTTCTTGCTTTATGAAACCCCAGAGAGCACTGGCTGGTGTCGTCCGATCGGGACTTCTTAGAGGCCAGGCAAAGGGAGCTGGTGAAGATGCATAACCTCTTCCAATCCAGCGGTTAGGTAATTAAGCATGTGAGTCGCGAAGTGCGCTGCTGCTCCATCCTGCTGTATCACAACAGTGTCTTTTATACCATTTTCTTCCAGTTGAGGCACCAACCACTCATTAAGCATCTCCAGGTAACGATGTCCATTAACATCCTAAAACCGTCAGAAAATACCAATTAGGGGTACGCTCACTTCCGGACCACGCTGTACAGTAAAGAAAGCTGCATTTTCGAGGAAGAAAACTGTCGTGAAAGAAGTACTCGGGAAATTCCAGCAATTGAACGCACAAAGCATCGGAAGTGAATACTTCAACAATAAAATCATTTATTTTAAGCTGGAAAATATTTAATTTCATTTAAGACATTTTGAAACACTAACTTTAAAATATGAATTATATCTTTAATTGTTTTAAATTAATTTTCTGGCAAGAACTGTCTTGCAACAAGTGCTAGGAAAGTCCCCGTAATTGAACGCACAAAGTATGGGAAGTGAACTTCTAAAAAAACATTTGGCGAATGTCACTGAGGCTTCTGGGATGATTCGATCTACATTTGTTCATTCATCCTTTAGATCATAATACGAGTATTTCACCTCCATCAGCACTGACCCCCCCCCACCTGGAGTCTATCCGCCCCTGGTGTACAACACATACTACAGGATACCACTTTCAGTCTTTCAAGTTTAAATTTTCAGGGTACAAGCATGAAGCACTCTAAATATCCTGTATAGATTTTGGCGGCATACCAACGTAAAATTTCAAAATGGCGACCTTTTTTCTTCAAAATAGCTGTTATCCACGCTACAAAGAGCAATTTTCGGTTTTTTCAAGTTGAAATTTTGAGAGTAGAAGCACGAGATACTCTAAATTACCTGTACATATTTTGGCAGCGATCCAACGTAAAATTTCAAAATGGCAGCCATTTTTCAAAACAGCAGTGAATAGAAAATTGTTGCAAGTTGTGACAATGATATTCTTGAAATATAAATCATATTTTAACACATTTACCACAAAGACATTGAAATATTTCGAAAAAACCCAATTAAATCTGAAAAACCCATATGGGCCCAGGTGGGTTGGGCTTTTTCAAAAAACCCGGGTTTTTTCAAACCCTGGTTAGAAGCCTCCCGTCGTTGGTCTAGGTCATTGCCTCGCCTGGATTTTTTAAAAACTTTCCTATCTGTTACGGTTCGTTTTGAGTGCTAACCGAATGACGGAGAATTAGTTCTCTGAGGCCTAAATGATGGCTGTAGATTTTTCATTTTCTTTTAAATTAGGCATTCTTGAGGGACTAACCTAAATGGTGGTTAGAGCAAGGGAGAAATTCCTTGGATCTGAGTGATGACCGTAGTTAGTATGGAAATTTAGTTCAGATAGAAATAAGCTTGAGTGATAGCTTATCGGGATGAATGATTCACCTAATTTTTTAGCTAGGGGAAACTAGGAATTGGGATTGGAATTGAAAAAAAACTAAGGAAAACTTCATTAAGTTTTATTATTATTATTATTATTATTATTATTATTATTATTATTATTATTAAGCCAGAGAAACCTAAATGCTGGTTCTCTCTTTGTAATGAATAACCGTCTTTGGACTGAGTGATGTTCTTTGACATTTCTGGTTATTCTTAATTGTTTTTTTAGACGGAAGGTTGGAGTCAGGCCTTCCTGATAGATTTAGGGTAGGACTGAACTGTGAAGAAATGGCTGATCATTGAAGTCTAAATAGAGACTGATAGGTGGTGGTTGTACTGAGCGATGCACTTCGAACTTAAGGTACAGTACACCTAAGTTAAGGAGCTCGAAGATGATTTTCTTTTCGCTAATTGGAGAATTCGTATTGTCTGAAATTATTCTGATTTAATTCCTGAATAAAGATTATTCTTTACCCTGAATTCAGTTACAAGTTTTATTGAGAGGTGTTCACCCGAGTGGGTTGCTTATTATTAATTATGAATTACGTTAGTGTTTCTAATTGTTAATATCTCCTAGAGGAGCCTGAAGAGACGTAAGAAGAAACCAGCGATAGGTGTTAAAAAGAGATACGTGGAAGGAAACACTACAGGGTGTAAATGAAGAAAAGTCAAGCTTCCATTTGCTGTATATAACTTGTATTCCGATTAAAAAGTAATAGTTTTATATTGCCCAGAAAAAAATATATATATCTTTGTTTGCGCAAAATAAGAAATAGTTTAACTTATTTCTAAATCTCGAAGATTTGAATGCCTTTTCAAGCCTTCCAGTTATTGTTTATAGCACAGTATATTGTCCTGTGAACTTAATCCAAAATGTATCACGTACGAAAAAAAAAAAAAAAAAAAAAACTATAAGCCGTCAAAACTTTGACCGAAAACGTAAAAAAAGGAAAAACCAAGAGAACAAGCCCTGATATTCAAACATAGAAGGTAATAAGACTAACGCTAAATAACTATAAACTATTACAATAGAATGTGTTGAAACTCTGGATTGATAAACAGGTCCTCTCAGCATTATTGGCATACGCAACGGCCACTGGAGGCCTAAGTTGAACAAACTAGCTTAATAAGCACAAGACACTATAAAACAAAAGTCTACACCACAAAAGAAAGATAGTACAGCATTTAAATGAAGTTTAAGAAAAAAAATATTCACTTAAAGCAATCCACCCATTTGCCCCGCATCATGGGCCCAAATACCCCGTGGAGGTAATTGGGAGGTACACATTTTAACAAAATTTTAACGTCCTTACAGTAAGGATTCTAGGCTGGTTTTCTTCACGGCACCATCCTTATGATGTTTTGAAGCAGCAGTAAAACATGCGGCTCAAAACATTAACAGATGCGCAATTAATTATGTCTCCAACCAAAAGACACACAAACCTGAAGCTCGGATTCAAATACGTCATTTCTCAATCAAACGAGTTTTCTTTTTGGTCATTATTACACCCTCTCAAAGCTTTTTTTCTGATCAATATCTATCCAACCAAAATTTTAGTCTAATTACATTCCATAAAAATATACTGAAATGCAAAATATAAATTTTTAAAAAGTTTTCCACCCAATTGTCTACTTCAACTCTACTGAATTTGCTGTAAGCAGAAACTGATCAAAACATTAAAAATGCATAAAATTGAACTAAGTGCGTCAGCACCTGAAGATAGTCGGGTGGAGAGTGAATCAACCAAGTTCCCGCCGAGAGTTTGTAAGAGGAACACTGAAAGTTTGCGCGAAGTGGAATGGTTGATATTGTTCCAGACTTAGGTTTAATTGTGGTGCGTGCTACACACCCTGCGCCAAATTCCAGTGTTACTCTTATAGGCTGCAGCCAAGGACATAGGCTCTTCCACCCCTCAATTTAACGTTTTTAAAGTGTAAAGAACTAGGCTGAAAGTATCCTATTTCCGCCGTTATTTTATAGAATTTCAAAGTTCTTCTACGTACGGTAATTTCTTATGGAGAGAAGAGAGCTTCCGACAAGAATTTGTTTCACTTTCGTTCTTTGAGAAAGGTATTCTGTCCAATGAGTTCAAAGTTATGAAAATCGGAAGAGGTCCGCATAACCCTTGACGGTTATGGAGGGGAACGGGAAGGTACCAACAAGAAATTGTTTCAGTTTCGTGTTTAGAGAGTGGCATACTGTCGAATGAGGGCAAAATGTTTTTGAAAATCGGTAGAGATCCCCATAACGCTTGTCGGTTATGGGGGGGGGGGGAAGAGGAGGTTCTGACAATAAATTGTTTCTGTTTCGTGCTTAGGGAGTGGCATGGTGTCCAATGAAGGCAAAATTTTGAAAATAGGTAGAGGTCAACATAACCCTTGTCGGTTATGAAGAGGAAGGGGAAGGTTCAGACAAAAAATTGTTTCAGTTTCGCGCTTAGGAAGTGGCAAGCTGTCCAATGAGGGTAAAATTTTGAAAATAGCTAGAGGACCCCATAATTCTTGTCTGTTATGGAGGGGAGGTTCCGATAAGAAATTGTTTCAAGTTCGTGCTTAGGGAGTATCACCCTATCGAATGAGGGCAAAATTTTGAAAATCGGTAGAGGTTTTCATAACCCTTGTCGGTTATGAAGGGGAAGGTTCCGACAAGAAATTGTTTCAAGTTCGTGCTTAGGGAGTGTCACCCTATCGAATGAGGGCAAAATTTTGAGAATCGGTAGTGGTCTTCATAACCGAAATTGTCCCAAATACTGTGGCAAACAACACGCCACCGAAGAAACTTCTTTTTTTAACTTGAGGGAAATTTTTTATCTAATCGGAAAGTAAATGTGTTTTATTTTAGGTTCTGCCTAATAACGATACTCAAAGTTTTTTTTTTTTTTTTTTTTTTAAAGAAATTCATGCTCACTAAACAAGTCTAATGAGGGATTTTGAAGCGTTTAAAGTTGCTTATTGTTGGTACTATTTTGAAAGAATGGATACTGACGACAGATATTTGGGTGAAATTAAGAAATTAGCTCCCCGAATTGAAATATGGCATTTCTATTGACATTTCGATTTAGAGTTTTATAAGAATGTATGTTGGTGAAGACGAAGAGTTATTACGTTCTGTGTAGCGGCACGGATTATTCAAATTGAACAGAAAGCGTGACACATGTAGCAAAGTATTGAAATTAAGAAATTGAGGAACAGTTGCATATTGAAATGTGAAATCGTGTTAATGGCGTGAATTATCATTAACAACAGTCGCCAGTGAAATATACATCTTTCGAGGACACAAAGCTGTCGATTCAATACGGGGAAAAAAGCACATGGAAGGTTATTTATCAGAGTACATATTCCAATCCGGTACGACACAACGAGGCAGTGGTCCATAGTGTCCTGAATCGTGTAAACCGCAGATGTCAGTAATCGCAGTCAATGTGTTAAGAAACAAGTAACCTAACGTAACCTAGTGTTTTTAGCTATTCTCGTTTACGCGCATATCCACCGTCGCTGACGCGTCTGCTTCCTCGTTATGGTTCTGGTCCCCCTTCTACACTCCTGCTTTCTAGCGGCCACCTAGCACAGGTTGGTTTGTGGTATTTATGGCATAGTTCCGGATGTAGGATTTACATCTAAACGGTGAAATCCTCTTGAAGTGAATATCCACTTAGTAATTCTTAAGAAACATTTTCGAAGGTAGTGACAGTAAATTGTCTGATAAATGACAAAATTTTAACGTTTCTAAGCCTGAAATTATTAAACCTAATTTGCAGTACAAAGATCATAACAACTACGACTATAATTATCAAATATGAGTACAAGGGAAATATAATACCATAGAATAAAAGATAAAATTGATCATGCCACTATAATACCAGAAAGCTTTCCGTACAAAAAAGGTAACTTACCTCCTTACAAAGCAAATCATTAACAAGCTTTATTATTTAAAGCTTAATACAAAAATTAAAAACAATTACGAATTTCCACTTCCTTTTTCCCATTTACTTCCTCCTAAGCAGTGTAGGCAAGTGCCAAGTGTTTCAATCGGAAAATCCAAGTACTTACGTCAGTATAGTTTAGGCTTCAAAAATAAATAAATAAATAATATAACATGTGTCATACATAAGTGAATATAAATTTGTAATTTTTTGCTAATAAATTCTTTTATTTTTCACACAAAAAGACTATGTGTACGTAATTAATTTGTGCTTACATTAACACAGTAAAAACACAACACTAATGAATTGCGTATAATCTTCGGGAGCGGGGATTTCCGGACACATACACTTACATCCGTGTGATAAATCTAGGAAGTAATTCTGCATACCAAAATACGACTTTATGTTCATATACGTCAAGAACGTTATAATATAGCAATTTTTATAACATCCTTGATATATATATATATATATATATATATATATATATATATATATATATATATATATATATATATATATATATATATATATATATATATATATATATATACGTGGGCGGCGATTAGGGGGGCAGTTGCCCCCGCACTTTTTTAAAGTAACCCTTAATGTATATAGTTTCATTTAGAAATGTAAAGTTTTGTATGCATTATTGGTTCATAGATAAAATGGTGCCATATATTTGCCGTTCCGTGGGTACGTATTGGTTGTCTTCCCGTGGAGTAAAGAAAACAACAGGAATTGCGTTTTAATTGTCACAGAAAATAACCCCAAAATTAACCTATTGGAGCACAACAATTTGAGCATACTTTCACTTTTTAGAAGGGGTCGATATGTTAGTCAGCCGCTTTGAAACTAATTCAGAGAGCATTTCGCAAAAGAAGAAAAAAAGTATTTCACAAGTTATTTTTAATTGCACAAAAATTGGCAGTTCCTAAAATGCCTTTTCTTCTTTCTAAAGTAAGGGAAAAAATCGTAATAAGAAACAACTTCTATTTTTTCCATTGTTTTGTAGTGTAATCAGGGGTTTAGCCAGAAGGTTTGTGTAGGGGGGCCCGTCGTTTCTGAGGGGGGGGGCAGCTACAATGTACAAAGCCAAAAAAATATGTTGCTGCTAGTCTGCAAAACTAAAAACACTATTTTAGCTGCTGCTTATTATTATTATTATTATTATTATTATTATTATTATTATTATTATTATTATTATTATTATTATTATTATTATTATTATTATTATTATTATTATTATTATTATCCGTAAATTATATTCAATATAGTTTTTATTATGCTTAATCAAAAACTACTGCCCGGGACCAAACGCTATACTTTTGTGCATAACTATAAAGGTAACCAAGAAAGTTCTGTCCCTTTTCGTAGAGGTCTCTGTTCAATTGGACCTCACATCGTGAGTTGAATGCGAGTGGAGATAAAGCGAAAGTCAGTTGTTGTTGTCGGTATATCCAACATACTACCTGGTTGTGGCAATTCAGACACACCGGGAAATTGCGTAAAGACAGAGGGAACATGGGACTTCCACAGAGCGTCATAGAAGCATGTATGCTGAACGAGTTCAAATGAAGGTCAAACGCCGCTGTAGCGGGACAGAACATATGCCAGGCCTTTGGTGAGGGTGTCGTGATGATGCGGACATTGCAGCGATGGTTTAACAAGTTTAAGGACGATGACGAAAAACCCGAAAACACCACGTGCCAGAAGACCAACACATGTACAAAGGGGAACTGGGACTACAATTCAGTGTGTGGAGAAACCATTCGGCAGCACATCCATCAACTTGTGAAGCACTACAAGTTGGGTCGATGGGTCTCTCATATTTTGACTCCGGGCCAGAAGGCAACGCGGCAGTCGCCTGTGTTTATTTACTGTTTCGGAGCCATTTCTGGACAGGGCGTTAACATGTGATAAAAAGTGTCCTATACGAAGCTCCACGACGTCGTCATCATTGGTTAGTATCCCATGAACCGATTTCAAAACAACCGAAACCAGCACTGTACCAGAAGAAGGTCCTTATGTGTGTTTGGTGCATCGTGCATCGGGAACTGCTACCAGCTGGTCAGAGCATCAATGCAACTGTGTAATGTCAGCAGTTGAGCTGCGCTCAACAAAAACTCAAAACTCTGGAGCCATCACTTCTGAATTGCAAATGTGTCCTCGTTTACGGGACAACGCTAAGTCTCACGTGGCTAGGATGACTCAGGACACCATTTTTCGCCTTGGATGGGAAACAATATTGCAACCACTATATTCCCCGCGTATTGCACCGGCCAATTATCATCTGTTCCATTCTTTGGACAGTCACATTAGAGGACGCCATTTCAAATCCCTAGTAAAAGTCCAAAATGCACCTGATACTTTCTTCGTTTCACGGCCCACCACGTTCTACCGCGATGGATTCCATGGCCTTCCAGAACGTTTTCAGAAGGTCGTCGATGTTGATGGGGACTATTTTTCATCTTCCAGGTTAGGTGACATATCGATGTTCGAAGGTGGTGGGTGAAAAAGCAACAAAACGTTTCTTGGTTACCTTTATATTTAAATTTAAGACCTTGTATACAGAACCTATCTACACAAGATTGATTTTCTTTGAAATTTCACTTAATTTCTTTACGGTTTCCTGACAAACATACTTATTTATTATTCGTGACTAAAAAAAAAAAAAAAAAAAAAAAAAAACATAACTATTTTATTACACTGGGTAGAAATGAAAGAGAGAGCGAATGAAATCCAAATTGAATAAAAGCATTGTTTCTCACCAAATTTTCCATCCTCTATGTCTTTTAAAACACTTGTTAAAGCATATAAAAATATACTGTAGTTACAAATCAGTTTAGTACTTTGTTTTATGGCTGTATTTGTAGTACCTTGTTAAAACGTTTGTCTTCAAACTGTCAAATATAAATCGCAGTAAATTGTGTAATCTGCTGTCACAAAAAGTATCCTATTTTTCGATCGGTATAAGGAAGAGATAGTATACTATTTTTCGATTGGTATGGAAAAATAATATTTCTCCATACTATTTTACCATAAATTATTAATTGTCAATAAACTATGTTACTTTTAAATGAATGAAGCGAGATAATTTTACTATGATGTTTTAAAAGTTGGTCATTTGGGGGGGCCAGGAAACCATTTGGGGGGGCCCGGCCCCGATGGGCCCCCCTTGGCTACACCCCTGAGTGTAATATATGAATGAAGTGGGTGTTAGGAGTGTACAATTAAATTTAGTGAATTCAACATAATTCTAGGTTTTAATGTTATTTTGTATAACTGGAGTATGGAGTGAATCTAATTAATGATGTGTTTTGATGTGCTCCAAGAAAGTGAAAACTGCACCTAATGGCAACGAATATGTTTCGGGAAGTTGCAAAAGCAAATATTTCTTTAAATGTCGTACCGTAGCATAAGCTTGTAATATTTACTGTCTTTCATTTTCTAAGAGTAATAACATACATTTAATAGCATGTGTGGAATTGAAAATTAAGTTATTCATTAATCCCAGTTTCAATATGACTTTTGCAAAACAAGCATCATTATTTATTACTATGATTAATATTATCCTTTCTATTTATTTGTTTTGCAAATTTGTTATTCACTAATCTGATCACACAGTTTTCCAGACAGAATTTTAAGATGTTCATGAGCAAGAACTCAAATCTCTTCTTACACTTTTGTTGTTTAAAAGTACAAAGGGCTACTACCTACTCGCTTTCCTCTTGTCAATTTACTTAATAAAATATGAAATACTATATACGGTATTTTAACTGAAAAACATAGTACCCTATTAGTTATACAACCTTTCGTCAAACAAAATATTAGAAACAAGCAGAAAAATTAACATTTATATGCAAATATTCAGATCATGTCTTGCCCCCCCCCCCCCACTTTTAACGTCCAATCGCCGCCACTGTATATATATATGCTGTAAATTGCATAGTTTCCGAGCATGAGGTTGCCGAAAACGGGAGAAAAGCAATTTTAGAACTTCTTTTGGCAAGCAACCGAGGACGCCTATCCTGGGGACGGGAAGCCCGTGCCCCCAATACTGATGAAGGCCCATGTGGGAAAATTTATACTAACTAACTAACTCTATGGCCTATGGAACCCCGAGGTTCAATGTCGCGTTCACAAAAGCTCTCCATTAACTTCTATTTTTAGCGAACTGCATCCAGTTTCTACTTTGTATTCCAATCTCTGCGAGTTCCACCTTAATATTGTCCTCCCATCTGCGCCTAGGTCTTCCTAATGGTCGTTTTCCGATTGGTCTTCCAGTCAAGACTTTCAAAGCGTTTCTACTTTCTTCCATTCTAGCTACACGACCCGCCCACCTAAGCCTCCTAGACTTGACGACCCTAACAATGTTGGGTAAACCATATAAATTATGTAGTTCCTCGTTATGAAGTTTCCGCCATTCCCATTCATCTTGGGTCCGAATATTCGTCTCAGGATCTTGTTCTCAAATACTTTCAGTCTATGTTCTTCCCTCAGAGTAAGTGACCATGTTTCGCAGCCATATAGAGCAACAGGCATGATTATCGTTTTATATATTTTAAGCTTCAAATTCCTCGACAGAATTCGCGTCGACAAGAGATTTTGTACCGAATAGTAACACGAATTCCCTGCTTTTAGTCGACATTTAATTTCGCCATGAATATGATTTTCCTCTGTTAATATTGATCCTAGATATTTGAAACTATCCATTTTATCAAAAGTATTATTTAATATTTTAACGCATCCATAATTTGCTGTATTCCGGTCCCGACGCACTTCCATGTATTTAGTTTTCTCTGCATTTACTTCTAAACCCTTGTCCCTGTAAGCGTTTAATAAGATTTCTGCATTTCTTTCTATTGTTCTTCTATCATCCCGTATTAAATTTACATCATCAGCATATGCCATAACCTGGTGAATACCGTTCAACTGTAGGCCTGGTTGCTATCTTTGAATTTCCTTATAGCGTATTCCAGAACAAAGTTAAATAATAATGGCGACAACGCATCTCCTTGTTTCAGGCCATTTTCGACGTGAAAGCTCGTGGAGAAAAATTTTCCTACCCGGACTTTATTTTGGGATTCATTTAAACATATCTTAATTAATTTAATTAGCTTTCTCGGTATTCCAAGTTCTGTAAGAACGTTGTATAATGTTTCTCTCCTAACCGAGTCGTACGCCTTTCTAAAATCAATAAATAGTTGATATACCGGTGTATTGTATTCCCAGTTTTTTTCGAGTATTTGGCGAATGGTAAATATTTAGTCGATAGTTGATCGATTTCGTCTAAATCGGCACTGTCTAGTTTATTCTTACTAGAACATAATATTCATTAGTGAACCTCTTTTAACGTTGTACGAATCTAGTTAGTTCTTTAATTTCAGGGCTTGTCATCATAATGGTTACCGTACTTTGCACTTCAGGGCAGGATGTAATGGAGGGTATACGCGGATATACGGAGTATACCCACCTCTGATTTTTGGAAACTACCGTATAGCCACGTAACATTTAGGAAGTACGCGGGTAAATGCTATATTCGATCCATGGTATAGTCACTTCATTGGAACAAACCACAACTTCTTTTCATGTTCTGTATTTCAAAACAAAAATTCTCACTAAACAGCTGGTCGTCAGGATGTTGCTGCGAATGATGTCTAAATTCTTTTAAAATGCGTTTTCGGGGTGTGGAAATCGAACTTTCCGAGAATACCTTCTATAAGGGAAAACAGCACTCTGAACCTGCAGTGTTTTCCCTCAAGATGTTACATGTGCTGTCCCTATCTCCTGAAAGCTGATCTCTGGTATTATAATAAAATAAAGCCAAGCTGTTTCCTAATGTTTTTATTGGAAGCTCTTTTGTTTCTAAAGATCAGTGAGAGATAAGAGTTGAGAGGTGTGGAAGGAGGAGAGTAAGGAATAGGGCCTATATTCATGTGGTAACATTGAATTTGTTCTGTTTTGACATAGCAGTGACACACTGTTCACTTCATCTTTGATCCAAATTCAAAGTTTGCCAATTGGATACAATTAGAGAAAAGGCATTACGGGATGGAGCCTGTTCCTTTCTAATCGCGGAAGGAGGTTCCAAAAAAATGTGCTCTTCACTTTAGTTCAAGGGTTAAGAGGAAATTAAATGAATATATTTGAGCCAAGAAATCGTTGAACTCCACAAAAGTAACAAAACAGGTGACCTATCGTCGGTCTAGTTTCAAGTATTCACCATCGTTCCCAATACCATTAACTACAACGCTAATGTTAGTGTTGCAGCGTTGCGCAACGACCAAAGTATTTCAAGAAAAAATATTATTAGCAATAGTAGTAAAGAACAGAAGAAATACTTTCTACTCACATATATACTTTAAATAACATTTTTTTTTACTTCTGTAACTGTCCGTTTCGCCAATCCGTTTAAAAAAGCGAAAAATAATCCGTCACAGAGTCTCTAATTTATATTGTGTTGCAGCGAGCATACAACGACCAGATTCCTTCAGCGCGGGAATTGGAGCAAATGTTAAGTCTCCTTTCCCCTATTTCAGAAGTTAAAGGGTCTGGTCGTTGCAGTGCTTCTGCAACACAGCAAGATTTCCAGTGAATGAGAAGATTTTTTGCGCTAAATAAGCTTTCTGAATTTTATTTCACTAGCAATTAACAAATGGAATTTGTTTTTATGCATTCATATTTTTATATTACGGTACTTATACTGAAGCAAATCAATATAATGACAATTAAAAAAAAGTGATAGCAGAATTACAAAATAAGAAAGAAAATATTTAGTAAAGCAGAAATCAAATGAAAGTAGATCCGCATTCACAAGTTAATTCTTAGCTTATATAGATAATGAAGGTTTCTTCTACAGTAATTTGTGAACTAAATATTAATAAGTCAATATGCAGAATTCCCCACCCCTATGTGGATAGTATTTCAGTATATACATATTTCTTTTATAAAATAAGTATATTTTATACTCTTGAACTGTAAGGTGGGGAACGCCACATTGAATTTGGAACTAGTTAGCAATGCTCAGAGGCGTAGCCACGAGGGGGGTCCACCGGGTCCGGACCTCCCCAAAATTTCGAAACTCAACTAGTATTTGTAGACTTTCTTAACGAACTATATTTGTTTAACAGAGAAATGATTGATGTAAGCTAAATACTTTATTTTACGCTTCATCATGTACTTTTTCTTTTCTTATAGAAATAATCGTTCTATCATTTTTTCTAAAAATATAGGTGACAGTAATTAAGAACTACTTATCTTTTCGGGTACAGTAAAAGACAGGTTCGTTATTAAGTAGACGTATTAGACCTTCCTCAAATACTTTGGACCCCTCCCAGCTAACATGTTGTTCCTATATCTGTCGGGTTTCAAGGTTGCTTTCCAGAACGTTGATAAACATTATTTCGCCTCATGTGAAAGTATATTGTGTTCATCGTGCATTGCGTAACAACCAAGACGGATGATTTGGAATGTAGTTTTTTTTCTTTTACGCATGTGTGTGTGTGTGTGTGTGTGTGTGTGTGTGTGTTGATATATGAATAGGGTTGAAAACTCCGTAAAATAAAAAAACCGGCACTTTCTCAAAATTCTCTATGATATAGGTCTTAGCGTGAAGTATCTCTGTTCGGACTTATCCATGGAAAGGAAATGTACTATCGTGAACGAAAGTGCATTAACACATATATTCTGTATGTCCTTAGAACTTTCACCAATAAGCTTAATAGATACATTGTGCTATAAATGAGAAACTGAAATTGATCGATCGGCATTGATCAATTTATTGTATTTACCAGTAACTACCATTTCTTTAAAATTATCGAAACAGATGAACAAAAGTATAATAATCTTTATGTGACAATTTTGGATTTGGAAAATGAAATTCACTCTTTAAACATATAGTCTCTATTTCAACTATAGGAAATTGCTTTAAGAAGTCCTTTTCCACTCTTAATAAATGTACAAAATTCCTTGAAAGTAAATTTCAAATTTTCCCTGATACAGTCCCTATCATCTCTCTAAAATTTTCTAAACATGTGAACAAAATATATTAATCGTTGATAGATGGTGAAAAGTAACAGTTTTGAGTTTACAGAATGACAGCTACTTTTCAATATCTACACTTCGAACTAGATACAAATTTGAAAAAAAAAAAACGGTTATAGAGGGGCTGGTGAGAAGTTTGGATCCGTCACCGGCTTTAATCAAAATAACGGCAATTTTTCCGGCCAGGCCAATGAAAAGCCGGCCAGTTGACAGCCCTATGTATGAATATGTGACATTCGCAATTCATATACTAGTATCTCTTTTGTATCAGCTGTTTTGGTTATTAGTTATTAGATTTAATTTTATTGTATGTGCTTTAATTCTGTACATAACCTACAAATTCTGAATAAATTGCATATCATGACTTCTGTAAATAACTTACAAAAGATTACCCAGCTTTCAACTGAGGAAAAACTTACAATTAAGGCTTAGGCAAAACAAGCAAAGTGCAATTCAGGAGAGTGCTCGAAAAAAAAAACCGGTTTAAGTTTACTGGCCATCTTATGGCAGTAATGTTGTATGCACTAGGTACATGTCCACAATTTATTTGAAATTTTCCTAGATAAATTGTAAATAAAGCGTGTTCAATGTACATTTTTTATAACATTAATCTCTGCTACGGACTCTCTTCAGTCTACACTGAAGAGGAATTCGGATCACTGTCAGGGACTGAGTTTGCTTGAATGAATTGTTCACAAAAATAAAGAAAAAAATATTTAGTGAATCTACAAAGCTTCTGCAATTAATATTAACTGTACCTATGGCGTCAGTAAAAGAAGAAAAATTTTTTTTCACATCAAAAAGAATTTACACTTTCAAGAAATTGAATGTCCCAAGAAAGGTTATCACCATTGGTTATGCTTTCCATCGAAAAAGACCTGACAATAAGAATACTAGAGTTCAACCAGCATGTATTAGGCAGATTTTTTCCAATCAAAGAGAGAAGAATGAACTTACTAATTAAATAAGGTGATTAATCGGATTAAATGTTCTGCATTTTTTATTTTTAAAAACACAATTTTATTTAATTTAACATGTCACATAGCATTTGCATCTAAAATTATGCTGATTAGTCAATAATTATGCTGATTACACTTTATATCTTCTGTCTCCGATCGTTCGTACTGCAACACCCGAAACCACAAACCACCGGCCGCCACTGCTACAACAGCGAATCGCGGATTAGTACTGCTCATTTGTAGCCACAATCAATGGCGCCGATTTCTCTGTAACTTTAGGGGGGGCATTATAAAAAATAATATAACAATACATATAACAAGAAAAATACATATAAAAATACATATTCATAAAAATACAGGGGGACCCACATGAGCTTTGGGGGCGGCCCCCCAGGATCGGCGCCCTTGGCCGCAATTGACATCAAAGAAAGCGGCGATTGATTTCGATAAATATTCAGCAGCTAGTATTAGCAATAGTGTTTCCGCAACCTACTGGGCAAAAAAGGGAGGGGTAAAAATAAACATTTTTCTTTGTTTTTTCGTTCAGATAAAAATATTTGAACAAAATTTGTTAATAGAAGAGGGTAGAAAAGAAAAGTCAGAAAAGATTTGTAGAGTATGAGCATGTTATAGCAATCTTTGATCATTTCAGAACAGCCGTTACTTCCAAAATATTTGCTTAGTAGTTTGGATTGACCAATTAAGATTTGATTTATTTATTTCATATTATAAAGGTTGTTATGGCATCTCCAGCTTGATGACGAAGGTATCAGAGGGATAACATCTTTCGTTAAAGGTATTAGAAATGAGGCTACTTGAGACCTGTAAGTGAATTATCATTCTTATATTTGTCTGGTGTGAATAAAGAAAAATTTCTCTTAGGATACCTGATCTGCAGAGGCTTTTTCACATCTTCTTGACCGATTTGTTATTATTATTATTATTATTATTATTATTATTATTATTATTATTATTATTATTATTATTATTATTATTATTATTATTATTATTATTATTGGAATTTACATCTGTGCGAACGCCCCAGGTTTAAATCTCGCTGGAAACAGCTGTTCAAGTAATTCTACTTTTGAATAAGTGGCCAGCCATCCTCACTGGTCTATCCAAGCTTTTCTTTGACAGATTAAGTGAATCCTGGAATCAGTTGTTGAGTTGTTGAGTTGATTTTAGTTTAGCGTCCCTTTCAGCAGCGAGGCTATATGAGACGTGGACCTACTGATTAACGTGGAATCCGAACCACATGAGCTCCCGCCGGGAATCGAACCCGGGTCTCCCGAATCCTGGAATCAGACATCACCTTATAAGTCCAGGCAGCGTCCCTTTCAAATCCTTTTGTCTGACAGCGTGCTCAAAATTTAATAATTTAACAAGCAGTCATGAAATATCTTTCAATATCTGAGAAAATGTCTAATCACCGAAATTGTAATCTACCTAGAGGAGCTAGACTTGCGGGTTTTCTTATTTGCTTCCTCAGTTTTAACTTAAAAAAAAAAAAACTAACTTAAAAATTCAAATTTGAATTTATAAAGTGGAAAAGCTCCAATTTTTTAGTTTACAATTTTTATTTCTTTTAGAAAAGACTTTTAGGAGGAACGCGTTTTAATCTTTAGCGATTTTTCCTTTTCTCCAGGGTGAGTATTTGTTTTATTTGATTTTACTTTATTTTCATCCATAAATCATACATAATGCTCGAAGGAAGACGAGCGTATGAATCGAACACATCAATAAATAAGATACAAAGAAATAGTTATTACATACTAAAAAAACAATAACGAGACAAAATAGGAGACATGTTACATGAGACAAAATTACACTATACAATCTACAAGCTGCATTTAGCAGACAGGTATTCATCCACTGAATAAAAAACAATTGTCCAATATATACTTCTTTGTAATTGATTTAAATACATTCATTGATTGAATGTTACGAATATCTGTAGCAAGGTTATTATATAATGTTGGACTTAAGTAAATGGGACCGTTCTCAAACAATGTTGTGTGGTGATTTTGCATGTGGATATTTTCCCTATATCTAACATTATGACAGTTTCCTTTATAGACAAAGAATGTATTAAGATTCTGACCCGTGAAAATTAATAACTGTAATACATAAAGACATGGCAGTGGTAATATTTGTTGTCTTATAAAAAGTTTTTTTACATGGTTCGTTTACTCTCGCATTGGCTAATACTTTAACTTTTTTTTTTTTTTTTTGAATACGGAAGATTAATTTCCTTCTTGAATCATTTCCTCAAAAGATAATGCCGTACATTAACAAAGATTGAAAGCTACCAAGATAAATGCTTCTAGAGCTATTTATATCCAAAATATTTTTAATAACTTTCAAGGCATAGAAAACATTATTAGGTTTTTGTGCTAACGACATTATGTTGGTATTGCAAGTAAGGGTATTACTTATATGAAGACCTAAGAAATTTCTTGAAGTTACATACTTTAAGTCAGAATTCATGATTGCTACATTTATGTCATGAGTAGAGACCGGATGTTAGGCAAAATGCCTATTATTTAATATTAAACATATACTCAAAAATAACATTTTAAAGTTTATATGGGAAGTTATAGTTTCGATTTAAGCTAATTTTATTTTGCCTATTTTGCCTATTTCGACTTTTACTGCCTAAATAATTGCTTTAGTGCCTAATGTTGCCTATTCTATGCACTTTCTTCAAAATAAGCCTTCACTGTGAAAATATATAATTTATATATCATAAATAATATTCACATATATACGTATATTAGGTGTTTGTAAACACAAGCACGTTGTACGTTACAATATATGTTACATTATGTCATCATCAATATATGGTGTCACAATATATATATACAGGGTGAACATGAAAGATGTGTACATACTTCGGGAGGTGATTAATGATATCAAAAGAAAACAAAAAGTCATCTTGTAATTTGTCGAATTCCATGTCTTGTACGAGTGACAGTGGTGCCAACATGGAATCGAAAATCGAATCTTGACAATTGGAACGGAACAGATAGATGTGCACATATTTCGAGAGGTGATTTGTGATATGGGAAAAAGACAAAAGTCCTCTTGAATGTCACGAATCACCTCCCGAAGTATGTGCACACTTTTATGTCTCGTTCCAATTGTCAGGATTCGAATTTCGATTCCAAGTTGACCCTTTGTCACTCGCACACGACGTGGAATTTCATAACATGCAAAAGGACTTTTTGTCTTCTTTTGATGTCACGAATCACCTCCCGAAGTATTTGCACATCTTTCAGGTTTACCCAGTATATATGAAATGCATAAAAAGCTTCGTTTTTATATATATAATAAGATATTAACAAACAAGTACGTTTCTATATTCTTTGAACATTATCTATGACTCTATGACTTGAATCTATTTTTTAATGATATTTATCTTCATTATTTCGAGTTACATTTTAGTGCCTATTTTAGTGTCTATTTTTTAAATTTTTAGTGCCTATTTTCCGGGTTTTTAGTGCCTAAACATCCGGTCTCTAGTCATGAGTATGTTTGTTTCGTAAGTGGTGAAAGTTCAAAGCCACCGATTTTTCTGTATTTACTTTTAAGAAGTGTAAAGTAAACCATTTTTGTAATTGATTGTTTATGTTTTTTTTTTTTTATTATTATTTCCTGTTGCAACGTGTCGTAAATTTCGCCTGTAATGAGAATACTTGTATCATACGCATATAACGTTGACTGTACTGAGTGAATGTAGTTAGGAAGATCATTAACGTATAGCAGAAAGAGGACAAATGCTTAAAGTGAGCCGGTTATGCATCCGAAAGTTAGAAAATCGGCTGGTAAAAATAACTGATTTAACTTGTAATTTGAGTGTAAAAAATACACATAGAAATTAGTACGACGTTAGCATTGAGTCAACAAATATATTTTTGTATTATCAAAGATTTTATTACTGCTGCTTCGAAAGTAAATAACAGTTCCCTATCACCCTATTTAATGTCATAATTTGTTGCTCCTGATATTTTTCAGCATTTGTGCGAGCAATTCCACCCACACCCCCTCAGAAAATTATAACTACCGTACCGCCCGCCAAAAATGTTTAACCTGGATCCGACCCTGGCATTGACACAACTCTTTTTAAATTCAAAATTAATCTTTTCACGTTGTATGGACTTCTGTAGTTACAATTGTAAGAAAATTAGTGTTGACCACGAGACGAGACGAAACCAGAAGAAACTTTTGAAAATGGAAATGAGATAGAGACGAGACGAGTGTACCTACAGAGCCTTAAAAACGAGACGATAAAGCATATGGCCATATATTAGGCCGCGTTAGATCATTATGTTATTGTAAATGCAATATTTAAGTAAACGTATCATCCTTCTTCTTTCACATTTAGATCACCGATATGCTCAAGCAAAATCTCACGAAAGCAAATCATTTATAAATATTTATTTCTGCTGGCGGATGATAGTTGGAAGTAAAACATTTAAATATTAGTCCTCCCTCTCCTCCCCCCCCTCTCTCTAGATTTTCACGTCAAAAATGGTGCAAAAATGTCAGGAGTAGAGATGCTCTTTAGAGTTCTGTCAGAATTACTGCTTTAAGTGGTCATATTTGTTCCATACCGTCACCTCATCTGATGTCACTTTTGGCACCTAAGAGGACTTTTCCCAAAACCGAGCCCTGTGGAACACCGCTTAAAACTGGGTTGGAATGTGACAAGAAATGACTACGGGATGACGTTTCTTTATCCTTGTATATTATTTCGACTGATTGAGTCCGGTTTTCTAGATAGGATTTTAACCAGTCATTTACTATTCCGCGTAAGCCATGGACTTTTATTTTCTCAATTAGCATATTGTGGGGTACTAAATCAAAAGCCTTTGACAAATCAAAAAAAAAAAATACCTAAACATTTCTTTCCATTATCCAATGCTTCCCGTACCTGTTCAATGTAATTATACGTTGCTGTAGTTGTTGATTTCTTATTTTGAAATCCATGCTGCGATGTAGAAATAATGTTCTTGGAAAGAAAAGCAACAATTTGGTTAAGTATTGCAGGTTCAAATATCTTTGAGAAAGGAGAAACTGTTGAGATTGGTCTAAAATTATCTGCATTCGTTTTTGTGCCTTTCTTAGGTGGAGGTTTAATTTTTGCATATTTTAATGTCAGGAAATTTATTGACTTGGAAAGACAAATTTATTAAGTAATGTAACAGCTTTGCTAAATTAATACTAGTTCTTTTTACTATGGACATTGATATTTCATCTAGACTCGTGGACCATTTATTTTTAGATCATTTAATTATTGTTAAAATTTCATTTTCCGACACTGGACGGAGAAACATTGAGTTATTTATTTTGTTAAACAATAACTGCTCTGAAGGAGACTGACTATTTGGATGCATAGTTTTCTGAATATTTATTTAACAATCATTATATACCACTCAGATGCCATTTTATGCTGGATATCTAACAACAATAACAATGGAAATGATTTGGGAAGGGAAAAATGGAATCTTTGTTTTACATCCCACGATTCTGACGGCTAGGATAAAGGATACGGTAATAATGAGAAATGAATGAAAATTGATCCCAGCCTCCGCCAAGTGAACTTTGTGGTGGACAAACACCGTGCTCGTGGGTTTTCTCGGGCTTCTCCCGTTTCCTCCCACTTTCTTCATTCCACCATTTCACTCATCTCTCATCATCACTGTCTCCTTTAGCCTAACCGGTATATCCGTGGGACGTAAAACTCAAATATTTCATTTCATGAATGAATGAAAATTGTGAAATGAAGAAAGTGGGAAAAAACAGGACAACATCGAGAAAATCACGCACATGGTGTTTGTTCACAACAAAGCTCACTTGGCGCGAGCTGGAATCGAACCAAGGACCCTACGCACCAGAGGTAAACGCTCTACCACCGAGCCACCGCGACTCCACAATTTGGAAAAATATCGGCCAGCCTGTTTAGTAGGTGCTATCCCGGCATTTGCCTGGTAGAACTAAGGAAAACCCTAGTCAGGATGGTCGACAGTGGGAATCGAACCCGCGAACTCCCGAATGCGAAGCCAAAACTCTAGCTCTTGAGCTACTTCGCTCGATAAGATTGTCGTTTGTGATGTTTTCTTTTTGAATCGCGGCAGATGGAAAACCTCGAAACGAAACAAATTATTGAACTAAAGTTTTAGATGCGAATAGCGATACTACCCGACTCTAACTTAGCACCATGGCTTAATAAATTGGCCTCGAATTAGAAGTACAACCACTTCTACAGCCTGACGTACTCAAAACAGAAAGCCAAATAAGGTCTTAAATTAATCTCTAATACTGAAGGTAATCTTTTTCTTAGCCTCTGGTTGATAGGTTAAGTGGTTCGGTAACTATTCTCCAAAATGCAGATTTTCATCAAGATTTTTATTCTTGTTACCTCATACACATATCCAGGTTGTTATGCAACCGATACACACAGAAGGCCAGTGTGAGTTGTCTATAAACAAGGATATTTCATAACTTCTAAGATATAACTATCTGATAACTATAAGGACCGATTTTTCATTAGTATTAAATGAAGAAACACTGAATGGTAGGGCAACTTAAAAAAGCATAACAGAATTTTTTACTCATGGTTGGTACCTTATTTCTAGTTTTGACAGTTACTTATGTGTATGCAAGTTTGATATCTTTAAGAGCATAATAAAGGATAATGTTCCAAAATAAAGCATAAAGTTTAATGCTTTATCCCTTCATTTGAGAACTGTGTTCTCAATTACTTTCAACAAAAGAAAAGTTTATTTAAAATGACCTTTTAAAAAGAATGCTTCAATGATAGAAACCACCAGAAGACACGAAAACAAGCTGAAAAGTTTATTACATCGAAGTTGAAAGCTGTGTCATTTCAGAGTTATGAGCGCGGGAAAGTGCAGAAATATTTAACTGTGAGCATTAACAGCGCAAAGACTGATAATGTTAGAAGAAACAGTGTGGTGAATTTCAGACGAAACACATTTGTGTTGTCACGAAATGCGAAGTTCAAAAGAATGGGGAAAGTAGATGCATAATTTCACAAATTAAGATGTCAAAACTGATTGTGGATTGAATGGGGCATGGTTTAATTAACACTTGGACCGCCATCTCTAATTTTGAAATTTTACCATTTACGCCATGCATGTTAAAATTAAAATAAATAAAACGTTTAGCATAAAAAAGGTTCTCACCTTAAAAAGTACCTATAGTTTTTTTCTCCGGGTCATGCGTGATGCAATCATGCTCCACGCCCCACCGGTCAATCTGAACGGAAAATAAGCCTACAACTATGACCACCGGCCTTATACATGTATCCAAATGAAACCTTCAATTCTTCAAACGCCGGTCACATATGACAGACGCGGCTTGAGCTGAAAGCTCTATGCCGGGCCCAGATGACCCCCATGACAGACAAAGTTGCGCAATTTTCCGAATATCTTGAATGTGACATTTTTCGAAAGTAGAAGCAGTAGCGTAACAAGATAGGGGGCAAGGGGGCATTCCCCCCTCCTAAGATCTGGTTGAACTTATTGGGGGCCCCGAAGGCGCCTAATGATTACTTTGCCTTTTTTAAAGCCGATTGAAGAATGAAAAGTTTATGTACAAAACCAGTGTTTTGTATGCACTGCCAAATCTACAAAATATAGAGTGCTTTTTATTATTATAACTATTGGACATTTTTTCTGTTCCTTTTGGTGTTGATTGTCTAGGGCATCTTTCATACAATAAAATAAAGAAATAAAAATTACCTATATGAATAAAAAATAGATAGAATAAAAAAGAAACAATATTGCGCCGAGGGTTGCTGTAGATATATTAATTATTCCTTTCGTCGCCCCTGATTGTATAGGAGCGCCTTTGATAGAACAAAAAAGGATGTAATATTGCACCAAGAGCGCTGTACATATATTAATTATTCCTTTTGTCGCCCGTAATTGTATAGGGCGCCTTCGATATAACAAAAAAGGATATAATATTGCACCAAGGGCGCTGTAGACATATTATTATTCTTTTTGTCGCCCCTGATTGTATAGGGCGCCTTCGATAGAACAAAAAATGATAAAATATTGCACCAAGAGCGCTGTACATATATTAATTATTCCTTTTGTCGCCCCTAATTGTATAGGGCGCCTTCGATAGAACAAAAAAGGATATAATATTGCACCAAGGGCGCTGTAGACATATTATTATTCTTTTTGTCGCCCCTGATAGTACAAGGCGCCTTCGATAGAACAAAAAAGGATATAATATTGCACCAAGGACGCTGTACATATATTAGTTATTCCCTTTGTCGCTCCTGGATGTAAAGGGGCGCCTTCGATATAACAAAAAAGGATGTAATATTGTACCAAGGGCGCTGTACATATGTTAATTATTCCTTTTGTTGCACTTGATTGTATAGGGCGCCTTCGATAGAACAAAAAAGGATATAATATTGCACCAAGAGCGCTGTACATATATTAATTATTCCTTTTGTCGCCCCTAATTGTATAGGGCGCCTTCGATAGAACAAAAAAGGATATAATATTGCACCAAGGGCGCTGTAGACATATTATTATTCTTTTTGTCGCCCCTGATTGTATAGGGCGCCTTCGATAGAACAAAAAATGATATAATATTGCACCAAGAGCGCTGTACATATATTAATTATTCCTTTTGTCGCCCCTAATTGTATAGGGCGCCTTCGATAGAACAAAAAAGGATATAATATTGCACCAAGGGCGCTGTAGACATATTATTATTCTTTTTGTCGCCCCTGATTGTACAAGGCGCCTTCGATAGAACAAAAAAGGATATAATATTGCACCAAGGACGCTGTACATATATTAGTTATTCCCTTTGTCGCTCCTGGATGTAAAGGAGCGCCTTCGATATAACAAAAAAGGATGTAATATTGTACCAAGGGCGCTGTACATATGTTAATTATTCCTTTTGTCGCCCTTGATTGTATAGGGCGCCTTCGATAGAACATAAAAGGATATAATATTGCACCAAGGGCGCTGTACATATATTAATTATTCCTTTTGTCGCCTTTGATTGTATAGGGCGCTTTCGATAGAACAAAAAAGGATATTATTGCACCAAGGGCGTTGTACATATATTAATTATTCCTTTTGTATAGGGCGCCTTCGATAGAACAAAAAAGGATATAATATTGCACCAAGGGCGCTGAACATATATTAATTATTCCTTATTCCTTTTGTCGCCCCTGATTGTATAGGGGAACCTTTGACAGAACAAACAAAGATCTCCTCAGCTTCCGTGCAGGAAACAGACCCCGAAAAGACTAGAACTCTCGCAGACATCCGCGAAAAATTATCAATTCAACACCGCAGAAGAGAAGTTACATGCAATCTATTATGTATGTTTGGACGATATCATTTGCAAAATTGAGTCGATTCCATCAGCCTGGAGTGAAGAAGTGTCGTGCAAAAAATTATGCAATTCTGGAAGATAACTTTTCTCAAGACATTAGTGACATTTTAAACGAATACCATGTCAATCCGGACCGACTACAACTACAGATGCAACAGTTGCTCACCACTATTCCCACCTCAAAATATCTGAGAGACCTGCTTGGGAACTTCAAGAAACTCTGGAGAAAAAAAAAAAAAGAAAAAAACAAGAGAGTTGTTTCCTGAAGTGTTGAAAGTCCTTCGTCTCCTCTTTGTCATCCCGGCAACATCTGCAACTGTCCAGAGAAGTTTCTAAATGTCGCGGCGTCTCAAAACTTATCTGAGGTCCACAATGACTCAGGCAAGACTGAACCATTTTGCAGTTCTTAGTGCATACCCAGACAGGCTTGACTCACTGGACGTGAAGAAACTGTGTAGAGAATTCACAAATAGCTCCTACCGTGCAACAGTCTTTGGAAAAGTGTGAATTCTACTCTTTGAACTGTGCAGTTTTTGTGTCGAAATGAGCTATAAGATCACAGAGGCTCGTTATTTTCACATTGAACATTTAATAAAATTGAGACTATATTATTCCGTTGTTGTTAAATCGATATATTAAAAGTGGGATGTTACGTACGCAAGGGTCCAAAAAGCGGTTTTTGGAAAAGTTTTTCCACCGCTTTTATGCCTGTCAAATTTTGAACTTTTTAAAAAATTATTTCAACTTTAATGAAGAAAGTACTTTCCACCTTTCTTCCCCATTATTAGAAGAAAATGAGACTTAATTAATGCATTCTGAAGAAAAATAAATCTGAGAACTTCAATATAATCAAGGATAATCTATCACTCATAAGAAAAGAAGGGCAAATATATTAACGCTTTGGGGACTTTTGGTACAGATCTGAACCATCCATATCGTCGACCTTCGGAATTTGCTTTATAAATCCCTAATAAAGCTTTTCACACGTGTTTTTTGCATTCATTCAAGCGGGGAAGCATCAAAGAATATGTTTCATGGGCATTTTGCAGTTACGCTTGCGATACCTGGGGGCATTGACGTCACAAACATAGACAAAGGAAAATAGGATAAATTTTAGAGCTCTTTTTTTTTTAAACAAAAATCCTGACACTTCGCTATTAATCTTATGATCATGGTCCGTACCTTGTTGTGTTCGTAATTAGGAAATGTTTCAAACTGTACCAGTCAAATTTCCCTATTATGTACCAGAAGCGGGAATATCCTGTTCAAAGTGGAAAAAAGGGGATATTTCAGGATTTTTTTCGGGAATTCCTCCCCTGAGGGAGATGTGAGGGGTACCGTTTAAAACCTACCATCATTCCAAACAAAACAAGATACAAACTACGACCGTAGAGTAAATAGTGATTTTTCAAAAAGTTCTGATTTTTTTCCCTATTACACATTTTTAGTCAATGTGCTTAATAAAGTAGCTTCAGTGTCATCCCTATTTGGCGTAGGATCATGGTCTGTCCCTCATCTTGTTCGTAATGACGCAACGTTTAAAACGGTACCACTACCCCTGCGCTGTCATGTACATAAGGAAATAAATTTCCGAGAAAGTTAATTTTTGAAAATTTGAATTTCCCGCTATTTCTTTATACATTTTGGGCGGGAATTTCTCACCTCAAGTAGATGATAGAGACATGGAAGTGGTACGATTGAAAACACTAGTTCATTACGAACAAAAAGGTACAAACCATAATCCTAGAATAAATAGTCTTGGTGCTAGAGCTGATTTACTAAATTTCCATCCCCATTTTTGGGTAATAATTACTAATGTATTGTTATTCAATAAGCTCTAGCGTCAAGAGTATTCATTGTAGGATCATGATTCGTACCTCATTTTGTTTGTAATAAAGTAACGTTTCGAACTGTACCACTGCCGTGATGCTAGCATGTATCTGGCGGAACAAATTCCCGAAAAAGTTATTTTTTCCTGACAAAAGTCTCTTTTCCCAATTTGAGAGGGATTTTTTCACTTCTGGTACATAATAATGAAATTTGAATGGTACAGTTGGAAACATTCCTTCATTACAAATACAAGGAGTTACGAACTATGATCCTACGATAGTCTTGACACTAGAGCTTGTTGAATAACAATAGATTAGTAGATATTAAGAAAAAATGGGTCGGGAAAAAGTAGTAAATGAATTTTAACAGCAAGACTATTTACCCCAGGATCATGGTTCATACCTCGTTTTGTTTTGAGTGAAGCAAAGTTTTTTTGGTAACATTCGCATGTCCATGTTGTGTACCAGAGAGAAGAAATTCGCAGGAAATGGGGACTTCTTTAAAAATTCCCTTTTTCCAATTTGGACGGGAATTGTATTGCTTTAGGTACATATTAGGGAAATTTACAAATTAGGAAAACACTGCTTCATTCCGAACAAAACGGGATATGAACCATGACCCTACGATAGATAGTCTCAACGCAATAGCTGCTTGACTGAAAGTCTAAAATTTATCTGAAAAAGTGGAAGTTTCAGAAGAGTTAATATATAGGATTTTCTAGTTCGAACGAATTGTTTGTACAGTTCTTGGAATAATGTTTAACGACAAAAAAGTTTTAGTGAAAAGTTAGTGGTGGGAACAATAACTGTTCTGAATAGTGATCTAAGGTCTTGGAAAACAGACTGCTTAAAAAAAATCCATGCTTTTTTGGCTTGGGATTTTTTTTCTTTTAATGTTTCATATTTAATGCATAAATGACAGTGACAGTGAATAAATGACGGTTTTGAAGAGTATCTGAAACAATAGTTTAGCGTACGCGCCTTTGGCGTGGGAGAACCGGGTTCGATTCCCGGCGGGAGCTCATGTGGTTCGGATTCCACGTTAATCAGTAGGTCCACGTCTCATATAGCCTTGGTGCTGAACGGGACGTTAAACTCAAAATCAACTGAAACAATAGTGTTTCCGGAACGGCGATGATACTTTTTTCTTGTATGCCAGTTTGACTTTAAGCAACCCAAACAACACACATTTCAAGATGTATAAATTTCAAGATCTTGATGTCATGGTAAGGCAACCAAGGTGGCACTTCTGCAATGCTCCACTGTAAAAAAAAATCGTTGTTTTATTTCAACAATATGCCTATGTGTTAACACGATTGTGTTAAAATATAACACAAACAAGTTGTTAGAACAACTCACTCTCCATTTGGAGTTGTTTGTCAAATGGAGTTGTGTAGTTGAAATAACACACAGCCACTGTGTTAAATTAACACAAGTGTAGAATCTTCGGTGTTGTATTCTGAGTGATTGCCAAATATGTTGGGCATCTAATTATAAAGGCTTATGAATTGAAGCTACAGACAAACACAGTAGAAAGAAATACTTAAACAAATCCAGGTATACGCAAAATTTCAAAATGCAAACCTCGCGATGTGTTTTCAATTGTTTTACATAATGTTTCTGAAGAAACCCTAACAGCACAAGATGTGCTAGGCATGTGCCATTTAGGTGTTCTAAATTCATCTCCCACATTTGATGAATTATTTGCTTCTTTTTTAAGCGATTGTGTACTAGAAGCAACAAACGCATCAACTTTATAAGATGGCAACTGGCGCCGATCATTTGAAAGTGAATATGGAAGAACTATAAAATAAAGTAAATATACAGTCGTCCTTTTGTAATAAAATTAGGTCTACATGGCGAGCAGATTTTTATCTTATCCCGAACGGTTATCGTAGAATATACGCGGCTTAAAGGAGCACTCTGATTAGCCAAATTTAAAAGACCTCAACAATTTATCCCTCTACAAGCGACGTTTTCTTCATCGCCTCCGTGGCCAAGTCGGAAGAGTACGCGGCTAGTAATTGAAATGTTGGTGGTTCGTGTCCACCCACCACTGGAGTAATTTCTTTTTTACTTGTTTAAAGTGTTTTTTTTAGACTCAGCATAATGTAAACACATTACGCATATAGACGATTTAACATTTTTGGGGGGGGGGGTAATTTTGTGGTTCATTAACGTTTACGGCACGGCTCAACACCGGTTGTGTGTTAAAGACGTAACACACCTCCTGTGTTAAACGCCAACACCGCAGGGTATGTGTTGAACTAACACCGCATAGGTGTAGTCACGCTGGAACCACTGCCGTGTGTTAAAATTGAGTTGAATTAACACAACCATTTTTTACTGTGTAGTTGTGTCAAAAGAGCGAAAATTTCCATTTTCTTTCCAAAAGCCGATTTTTTAAAAATGAAAATAAAGCATGTCTAAAAAATTCGGCTATTTTGAATCTCTAGTCAGGTATACGAATACAAAGTGCAGTACGGTCTATGTACTGAAACGTTTGAAGATTAATGTGGTGTGAAAGTAAAATAAGGAAAGTGTGCTTGTAGGTGTAAGAATCTGTTGATCACTGCAGAAAAAAATCTTTGTGGTTGTGATGTGTCTTCAGCCTATGAGTTCTGGAGAGTGAGAATGTGGTTTTGGTGCCGAACGTATACGGAACAATGATGTACTATTTAGTGATTAGTTAATAATAAATACACATCCCGACGGAAACCAAATGAGGTCTACTAGTTTTACTAATGTGCAACTCTTGTGTTGAATGAATACATTGGGCGGGTGAAGAAGCTGTCTTTACTTCAAGTCTACTATTTTAATTTTTCAAATGTATAGTTTTTTCGTAAATTACAACTATTTTCCCACACACATGCAAAAAAAATTACAGTAATACTGTAAAACTTAGTGGAATTTACGGGCTGTGATGGGGGGGGGCGCTCTTGAGAGAGAGGCGCAACAAAAAGACTTGCCCCCTCCTATATTTGAAATGTTGCTCGGCTGAGTAGAAGTATGGTTTCGTCTGAAATTCTCCATATTGTTTCTTCTAACACTATTAGTCTTTGTGCTATTAATGCTCGCAGTTCAATTTTCTGCACTTTCCCGCGCTCATAACTCGGAAAGGACGCCACATTTGTTCTTGCTTGTTAAAAATATTTGTGTGTGTGTGTGTGACAAGGGATGGAGCGTATACTCACCTAAAAAATTAGCATTACATCACTCCTTCAGGAGTAACTTTGCACAAAATATGAAAAGAGTTACACAGTCGGTAAAATAATGAACAGTAAAGAGAAAGTTTCAATTGCCGCCGTAAGAAAGAACATCTAACTGTATTTTGGCTATAATGCTGGCGGTTAACATCAGTTCTAATTACTCGGAGGGTTTGTTATTGTAGAGGTTTGGAAAGCAGCCACTGTAAAGGCCGACGAAATTTGAAAGATATCTCCTACAATAATTTTCGTCAAAGTTAAGTCAGTTTCGTAGGATACTACTGTGTATAATGGGACTTTGAAGCAATAGTTGAAATTGAAGTATGAAATGTTTCAAAGTCATAGAAATAATAAAGCTGGGAGAATGCGGTTTCAGCCTTCGGGGTTACTTTGCATCAGTTCAGTTACCCCTTAGATAGGAAATTATATTGTTGGTACCACTGCCTTCTAAGTTTAGGTAAATTTCCTATTTAGGTAGTTGCCGGAATGGATTTCTTGTTGGAAAATAAATTACGAACAGTGGCGGATCCAGTAAAATAGTTTGAGAGTTCCTTCACTCAGAAAGTTTTTTTTTCTTTCTTTTTTCTTTTTCTTCCTTTCTTTCTTTTTCTTTTTTTTTTAGAAATCACTAAACTTTTCGGGGGAAGGGGCTTGAAGCTTATACACATAGGAATGACTGACATTAGATTTTTTAAAAAATAAGTCCTGCAATTTGAGAGGGCATCAGCCTGAAAGCCCCAAACTCCGTAAATCTTCCACTGATTACGGTTGGGATGATTGGCCCTATTCTTGGACATAAAGAGCAACCAAGGCAAATCAGTTCAGAGGATTTTTTTTTCTGTTTCTGGTGTGACATTTTTGTGGGACATATGTTAAACTATCAGAATGGTTCCTGTGCCAGTACCAGAAAATACATAATTTTCTTTACAAATATCTATAATTCATAATAAGTACAGATACCGTTACCATCATTCTAATATCAATATTTGTAGACTGCATACAGTTTTGTGTAGGAAGTGAAATGTATGAACACTGAAGGGAAAACATTGCACAGAAACATTATGTTGAACATACTTTTTTGTATGTCGTGCAAAGTATCCTCACCTATGGGGTTACTTTGCACCAAAGTTTATACCTCAATAACTATGGCCATACTGAATGTTTACTAATGCACTTGCATGAATATTTTCCTTACATATCTAGCTGTTATAGGCCTTATGCAGAGTCGTTTAGCGTAAGATTAGCGTCATACTAAAGGCCTGACTTCTGCGTCATACTAAAGGCCTGACATTCAAAAGTCTTAAACGGCATAAGTCCTAAAAATATAGGCACTAGACCTCGATTTAGGAATTGTGCCGTTTAGGTCTTGTGTCTTTCTCATTCACTTGCTTTAGTTCTGAAATTCGCCACTACCACACGAAATTGCGATGATGCAGCAACTAGTAGGCGATAATGTTACGAACGTAGCTAATTCCAACGGTAACAGCTATATTTGTACTACTAAGATTATTATTATCATTATCTGCACTTATACACGAATTACATAATATAATCTATTTCATTCTAAGAATTAATTATATAATTGGTAAAAAATTCGTTTCTTTCAAATGGAGATACGAGAATCCCAAGACAAATTCCTAAAATAAATAAATAAATATGTTTAAAATCATATTTTACCAGGCTTCTGAAACCAAGCAAACATTCAGAATTGTAATATACACTATGTGGAGTGCATTTTATTAAGAGTAGGATAAAAATCCACCAAAGTTTACTTAATTAGAACAAAAGCTTACCAGACATTTCACGAGTGAACATTAAATACCAACTATATACATTAAGAACGCAGTAAATTTAAAATTGAACAAAGAACATTTATTATGCAATACAGTTACTATATTTCACAGTGTGTTTTGATAGAGTTGATATGTATAAGCAAAAAAGAAAAAAAATCAACAAATAACGATAATACAATACGTTTGCAGAAACCACTACATAGTCATTTAGGGGTGTAGCCTGCAAATTTTTTAGGAGAGCAGGCTTTTTATATATTAAAAGTAAACCAAAATTTTATTTCCAGATTACGAAAGCTTCAATAATTCCCGTTCTGCCTAATCTTTGGAGGTGGGGAATTCTGTACAGGGAGGGATTTCTTCTAGGAATTTTTTTTCTTCTTAATTGTAAGATATTCTGTGAGAAGAATAACTATTTCTTCAATTTTCATAGGACTAGCTCAGGAGAGTAATGCTCCCGGAAGTAGGAACGGAAAACCAGTTCTGATTGGTTGGCGTTATTTATGTCTTGCCACGTTGCATTCAAATAGCAGAATTCAGACGGTTGTTGTTGTCGGTCCTCGTGGCAGAGTGGGCTAGTGCTATATGCTAGTAATGAAAATCTCTTTTGGCATGAGTTCAAATCCTGCCCGAGGAAAGTTTTTTTAAACATTTTATAACACTTTTTAAATTGAAATAATACGAAAATAATACTCAAAAATGTGATTTACTTACTTTTGTGCAGATAAGTAGTAGTAGGAGGAGGAACGGGTTAGAAGCCCCGCAGGGCTCGTTTTGTTGCCCTTGTACTCCATGATATAAGGCTCGTTTTGTTCCCCTTGTACTAAATGATATAGATTTTGTGACCAACTTAAAACAACTGACTAGGATAGCGCGTAAAACAGCTGGCTAGAGTAGCGCACGAAAAAACATACTTCCGGGAGTATTAAGGCGGATTTTCATGCCCGCGTTAGAACGGAAGCATCACATGTAGCGTATTCACCGTAAATTATTTTCGTTTTCATGCATCCGTGCGTGTATTGCGCCAAATTACTACTCCCTAGCTAATGCGCATGCGTAAAATAGAAAGTTTGCGACTTCCGCCATGTTAGTCAGTGAATACAATAGTGTACGAGCGCTACTTCCGTCAGAATTGAACAAATTTCTACTCTGACGCGAGTGTAGCGCGCCATCTCCGATGCGTGATTTCATTGGCTGTTTAGCACAATCGCTCGCAACTCACGGAGGTAAAGGACACATGAAAATCCGCCTTTTACTCTCCCGAGCGGGTCGTAATTTTCATCATAAATTTTAAATGTTATTCTACTTGTTCTTCTCGGAAAAATGAGTAGATACACTTTTGTTATTAGCAGTATTATTCATATCTATTTTAGTAAAAATGAATGTGATTTTTTTTTTAAATACCTGCAGAGAAATGGAAAATTCATTAACTCAGTTGCAAGAAAGCCGTTTGACATTGTAACTGGAACAAACATAAAACAAACTTAATTCGGTCTAATACAAAGTCATTTCAAAACGAAATTTTTTTTAGTTTTCCAGTAATTCATTCAGGCCCGTATCCAGGGGGGTCTAGGGGGGCCGGGCCCTTCTAAGTTTTCGCTGCCCCCTAAAATTTTCAATGTAGGCTTGCAAATGCACTATAATATGGTGATGAGCTATAAATGGTTGGATCGGGCCCCCCTAACTTCAGCCCCCCCCCCTACATTTTTGGGCTGGCTACCGGCCTGATTCCTATCCAACATGCTAAGATTAGCAGTAAATAAAACGTATCATATTTCACATCCCCAAAACATGTTTGGCCATAAAATAAACAAATAATCAAAGAGTGTGCATAAGACGACCCTTATCCCCGATCATCTGCTAAGGGCTTCGGTTGGAACTCTTTAAAAGCATACAAGTATTTGAATGTGTGATATTGATATTTTGCATTGGTGCTATTTACAAGCTTGTACATTAACAATATAAATATAAGAATAGAAATATGTTATCGCATATAGTATAGAATTATGTATAGAAGACAAATCAGCTGATAAGGTGATGCTGAAAAAGGAGTTGTGATATACAAGACTAACTGTAAGACTCTTAAGGTCCTCCTTATGCATTCTCTTGCATTGTTTACTTGTGGCCAAACATCTCTTGAGGATGCGAACTGTGACACATTTTACATAGTGAGAGTCTTAGCATGTTGGACATGAACTTCTGGAAAATTTAATAAAATTTTGATGTGAAATGACTTGATATGAGGCCGAATTAGGTTTGTTATGTGTTCGTTTCAGTCACAATGACAGACGGCTTTCCGCAATTGAATCAATCGATTTTCCATTTCCCTGCAGGCGTTAAAAAAAATTACATTCATTTTTATTAAAGTAGATGTGAATAATACTGCTAATGACAGAACTGTATCCTAGTGATAGTTTCCGAAAAGAACAAGTAGAAAAACATCTAAAATTTATGATGAAACATGAAGATGTGGTTATTCTTCTTACAGACTTTATTAGAATTACCGTATTAAACAGATTATTACGAATACAGGACAAAATCCAAGACGACAAGTCCTTGAAAATTCTGACAAAATGAACTAAAATTAAGGGACAGAATTAAGGCGCACCCTAATAAAAGGATGATTATTCTTTTCTTCAATTGTCACACACCTTTGACAGAGGGAGGGAGCGAAGGACACTAAAATTAATGCACGATATCAAAACAGAAAAATCGTACGCGAAGAGAAAGAGGTTAGCGGAGGACCGTGGAGCATGGAAGCTTCTTAGTTGCAGCAAGTGACCTGCCAATAACAGCAGAATACCTATGATGATGATGATAATGTCATGCACCTAAAATGTTATTTGTAATTCTTCACTTTATTGAAGTAACCATTTTAAAATACTGAAAACTCAATAAAACACGTAAGACTGTTGTACAGTAGTAAGTATAGACTATATTTCACATTTTGATCTCTGCTTAAAAAAAAAAAAAAAAAGTATCTTGATCAGTATTTCAGAATTCAAATAAATAAATAAATATTTATGCAACGCTCAAAATAAGACTCCTATATGCTATGTCATGAAGACGAACATTTAAAAATAATCAAATAACATCACAGTTAGTTTTCACAATTAAAATGAATAGTTTAACAAAAACATGCTGAACGTATTTCAAATATATTAAATGTATAATAAATAGGAGTACCCAGAACTTTTCATATGGGTGGGTATGAAAGTAATTAAAGCCAATCTACCCTTTTATTATATCATTTTTAGGAATAAGTTCTATTGGGTCTTCCGTATTTTAAAAGAAAGAAAATGTGACAATTGAAGGAAAAAATAATCATATAGGGCGAGCACTGGTAAATCAAGCTGTCCATAGGATTTTGTCCGCCTTGTCAGAATTTTTCTTGGATTTTTTATCGCTTGGGTTTTGTCCCCGCTCTCATTACTACATCCATTATATACACCTACATGACTTCCGATGTGCATAAAATCACGCTAGGAGTCAAGTATTTTGGTGCTACATTTCCCATTAATAAATCCTTCCAGCATAAAATTCCCTGTTTCCAAAGATTAGGCAGAACACTAATTCCCGTTCTGCCTAAATATAAGATCATTTAAAATATTTTCTACAAAGTGCTGGGGTGCCTTTAGGCAGAACAGAAATAAATCATGAACTCCAGGTTAAAATTTATAACATGGAGACGTGTTTATATATATATAAAAAAAGGACTATCCTTTTTTCTACATTAATAAAGTCCAGAACACTTGAAATTTTATTTTTTTAAAGATGTGCCAAGTATATAGGAACTAGTAAATTTGATGAAAAACTTGCATAATAAACTCTCAACGGGGATCGAACTTGAGACCGTGTGCAAGTCACACGCGCTAGCAACTACACAAGCAGGGAGTACTGTTTCAAGTAAAAGCTTCACCCTCTTCCTACATAAGAACTCCTTTGTAATTCACTTACATATAATACCAACATGTAACACTTCCCAATGGTAATATTCTAATTTTGATAAAATTTGGCAGGTAGATACTACACATAAAATAAACGAATCCGTGTTTTTTACTTTCTGCGGAAAAACGGTTTTAGAGAGCAAAAGTTCCCACCCAAATTTTGAAAGTTGACGCCCGAAAGCCAAGAAGAAGTGGATCGAAGTGAATGAAACTGTGCACAGATATTGTAGACGTAAAATGAAAGAACACGTGTTTCGTATTTTTCTGAAAAAAAAAAAAAACGGTTCGGCGGGGCACGGACCCCTCCAAACCTTTGATCACGAAATATCAAAAGTGCTAAATACAGTACCTTGTGAGAAGCCTAAAGGACAAGGACGCCCGTGTTGTGTTTTCCAAGGGGGAAGGGGGCAAGTATAAGCGACATTTCAAATATAGTCTCAAATTTTGCGGTAACTATTCTAATATATCTATTGGGTTTTCGATCTTCCGAAGCATAATTTCCTCTAATGGGGGCTAGTGCCCGACCTTGCCCCCCTGATGGGCGCCCTTGCTAAAGGACATGACGAATTGCAACGAAACTTTGTGTAGTGACAATATGCAAAAAATAAGCGAATACGGTTTTTTTTTATTTTCTGCGGAGAAACGGAGTTAGGGGGCAAAAGCCCCAACCCAAAATTTTTAAAGTTGACGCCCAAAAGGCAAGAAGGAGTGGACCGAAGTGAATGAATTTGTGCACAGATATAGTAGACGTAAAATGAGGATATTCCCTAATGTTACGTCTACAATATCTGTGTACAATTTCATTCACTAAATACAATAAATGAACGGCATTTGCATCCTTCCTGCGTGTTATCCCATCTATGGGCATTGAGATAAATTTGTGTCTCTTTCGCATACGGACAACATATGCACCCAAAGCAAAAACACGTATTTTGTGTTTTCGTTTCTTCTTTCTTCCCTTTTCGCTCATTTCCGTAACACATTGTGACAATGTTGTACACGTGATTGGTCCATTTTCAGATGTTCTGCTCTCTTCTCATGGGTGCGTTCTACCTCATTAAATTGCGTCCGACTATGGGTACTATTTCATACATTTAAACTTTTCCGATATCTCTTCTCGTTCTCGCTATATTCCACATAATATCGTTTTGACCCCATTTTTATGCCCCTATTTGACCCTTTCAATGTGCTTGTTGGCCGATAAAAAAAATACGTGTCGCTTCTTTTTCGATGTTCTTTATGTCTGTGCAATCTTATCACACGGTATGTTACACCTGGGTACCCTGCCTTGTAAGTTTCTCATTAATTTTAATTAAGTTGTTTTTCAAAGATCCTCTAAAATTTCAGTGACGCACTACGGGCTATAAGCCATTAACGTCTGTGGCCACCCTGCTACAAACTACAGATTAAATATTCGATATAGCATTTCAGTAGTAAGTAGTTGCCTTAATACTATTATGAATGTATTTAATTTCAACGGTAACAACTATGTTAATAATGCTAAAATTATTATTAATAATGATAACGAGTAAGAAGTAGTTAATTACGAGTATGATAACTATTTGTTACAGAAAGACTTGAATACAATAAATATATGTGTAAAAATAATTTACTTCAAAACAACACAAGGAAAGCAAAATTTATGACGTACATAACTAAAACACAATATTATGTTACTAATATGAGGTCAATGGTGTGGAAATAGAGAAAAACAGACATTATGAGAGATCTGGGAATCAAATTTGGTAGGAAGTTAAAATTTTGTCACCATAAAAATATATCATGGAAAGAGCAAGAAAGGACAATGGGCTTCATTTATTTATTGTTTTAGAACGATAAAATATGTATTTATACAAATTACTTCTAAGAACTAAGGTTCTGTAATATGAAACAATATATCTAAAACTTTGAATAACAGATTTGGCAGTATTCTTGGCACGGACGCGATGGTAGCGCCACAAGAGACTTTTAGGTCCAGCGCCGTTTAGGACTTGTGCTGTTTAGGACTTGTGACACGAAATGATTTTTAGAACTTGTGCCGTTTAGGTCTTATGCCGTTTAGGTCTTGTGTCATTTAGGACTTGTGCCGCGTCCCCATACCTACAAAGTCTTTCCACGCTTTGTTTTCTATGGGATTCAACAGCTCTGCAAACTTGTTGTCATCCAGTAATATGATTTGCGGCCCAACAAATATTCTTTCTTTCAGTTTTGCGACGCTGACTTTGGGAAATTTAGATTGCAAATACATGAATGCAGGATAATTTTTGTCAAGTGCTTTTACAAAATTTTTCATAAGGCCCAATTTGATATGCAACGGACGGTGGTAAGTACACTCGTTCGGGATTCAACAATGGGGTGAGAGACACATTTTTGATCCCAGGAGTAAGAGTATCACGTTTAGGCCATTGCTTCTTAATATAGTGCGACTTCCTATCTCTGCTGTGCCATTCACATAAGAAAGAGCAAAATTTTGTGTATCCCAGTTGCAAGCCAAGAAGTAAGGCTAGGCTATGACCTTTAAATCACCACAGATATTCCAGTTATATTTTGTGTACTGGAGTTTATCTAACAACAATTTCATATTCTTATATGTCTCTTTCATGTCAACTGCATGGGCCACAGGTATTGAAGGTATTGATGGTAATTCGTTTCCATTATGCAGAAGCACCGCCTTCATACTAATTTTCGAGGAGTCTCTCAACAATCGCCATTCATGTGGTTGGAGTTCTTGTTCAAGAGCCTCCACAACTGCAGTAACATTACTACAGAGCACGATACCATCCTCTGTCGAAAGATATTCTGGCTCACTACACGATCACGAATGTCTTTCTGCTAAAACAGCTCTGATCTTGATCGACATTTACCGTGTTGTCAAGCCCACAAAAACAAACACTTTTGCTCCATTATTTTCCAATTTTTTTATTGCACAACGAAGAAACTTTCGGAAACTCGAATACCTATAGGCCTATATCAAGTGGGTCTCATAAGCTATGTAAGTTTATAACTTTATCAGCCGCCATTGAGGTGCCGCAGAAGGTAAGGGGGAATTGCACAATCGAAAAAAAATACAGTTCCACAATATTTACCTAAATTCAATTACTTCCCACCCCCGCCCCTCATGACATTGATGACACAAGTCCTGCACTAGATGAAAGTTTTGTTCTTTCCCAGTAATGTGCCACTTAAATTATCCTTTTACATTAATAAACCACTGCGCTATGCCGATTCAAACATATGGATGTTTCATGAAAATACGTTTCATTTCGTATATAAGGGCGAAAAATCAAGTTAACGGTGCCTAATGGAAACATTTTGATTGCATTTTTAAATTCAGGAGAATAAACTACTTCAGAATCAGCAATCACTTCTTTGTAAAAGAAAAAAAAATGTTGACCAATGAACATTTGTCAGTGCATTTAGAAGAAATAAAGGAGATTTGAAATGGCTGAAATGAGCCAGAATTGAGAAAAATAGCTAAATGGAATGGAAATATGAGAGAATATTAGAAAACATGAGATAAAAAAGTCATAAAAGAGATATTGTAATTATAATTGCTATTTTACACGTTTAGTGTTACGTTATTTCTGATTTTTTTTTTTTTTTTTTTTTTTGCAAAGTTTGGTATGAAATAAGGCTCTTGAGTTTAAACTCTTTGGAACTTCGTGCAAAGTTTTTTGTTAATAATAATAATAATAATAATAATAATAATAACAATAATAATAATAATAATAATAATAATAATAATATAATGAAAGTTCCTAATTGGGTTAACGTACGTAATGGCCCTCTTTAATTAGGGAGTCTCATTCATAGTTGGAAAGAACTTTATATCCGTTAGCATCGTAGTCTTGATTATGTTTCACGTGATCCTCATGGAGAGGTTGGTTACAAAAGGGGGTAAAAGTAGATCTGAAAAGGTAGGGAAACGATTGACGGCACACCGTCCCCCATGACTATATTTGAACGTTGTTTTTTTTTTTTTTTTTTTTTTTTGAAAGTGGGGGACGCCACATATATTTTCTGGAAGTCGGGAGAGGGAGTCCCCCATGTGTTTCCCCTCACTTTTACCCCTGGTTACAAAGAAAAGAAGCAAATGGTGGTGGTGAGCACTTGATATTGTTAATATCGTAGTTCTTAAGGGTTGTCCTTTAGGTAGGGCGTTGTTTTCCTTCACTAAGCGTTATTTTTCTTCCCTTCATTAAGATATTACTGGAGTATCAATTCGGATATTTTTGGGGGAGGGTTGAAAAGATAAAATTTCTAAACTTTTTATATCGAAGTTATGCAATGATTAACAATTCTCTAGAAGTTAAATTTTAAATTATAATCATTAATACATAATAGTATATTTTTGTGTAGCATCTATAAAAACATCGGTGTTGTTGAATCGTCCGCATCCTGTTCAAACAACAGAAATGCTGCAAAGTAACTATTTCCTTTGGCTTACGGATATTTATTAACGCAATGTGATAGGCATCATCGCGTACTTCACGTACTTAACTATGGATGCGACTACATTAGGTTTGCCATTCGTCTCGGAAAATCCGGGACCATCACGAAATCGAAATCAACGTCCCGGAAATTATTTCTGGAGACGCTTAAATGTCCCGGATTTCAGCGAAGAAGAAAGGAAGGGAATATTGTAGTTTGTTTTTTTTTTCTTCTCAGGATTAGGTATATCATTATTCTCTTCAATTTCTGAGCATGGCAATTCAAAAGTTGAAAAATAAATTAGTACATAAAACATGGATTTAATTAGGTTCACGATTTAACTACTTTGAACGAAGTATTTGTGTTATTGGGCCAGGAACAAAAGGTTCTACTGCTAAATCTCGTTATCTTTAGTATTATGTTTTAATCTGCATCGTGCTTCTGAAATATTTCAATCAATAATCCCTGACCGATATTTTTGGCAATTTTCCGCTGACAATTCGAGAAGAAAAATATATTGTCTTAATTAATTAAACTGAACAGACAGCAATGGGAAAATGTTGGAGTATTAAAAAAAATAGAACAACTCTATTACATTGCTTTTATTTTATATAGGGATTGATAATTTTTACATACCAGTTATTGTATGAACTATCTATTGCTCCCGGTAATACAACTAATTAACTACACAAATATAAAAGTACTAACCATCGATACCAATATTCTCAACAATTTGATGCCATGCTTTTGTCCTTAATACTGAGTCCTTGTATTTCGGATGCTTAAGGTTGTACAAAATTTCGTTTTCTCTTACTTGTTCTACAAGCAGTTGTTCAAACGTTGTTCTTACCTCCGCCATGTTAGTCAGTGAATACAATAGTGTACGCGTGCTACTTCCGTCAGAATTGAACAAATTTCTACTCCGACGCGAGTGTAGTGCGCCATCTCCGATGCGTGATTTCATTGGCTGTTTAGCACAATCGCTCGCAACTCACGGAGGTAAAGAACACATGAAAAACCCCCTTTATAATTGAGAACAAACTAAAGCGCAGGATATGCTTTGCCTTGGCGCAAACTGTTAGAACATGTTATACATGTCTCATTCCATAACGGATAGCGTCTCTACAACAAAAAATACAAGTTAGTTTTCTACAAGACATAAAGCTATAATTGGGTTTTACATTATTTGCCTTCTATTATGCGCCGCATTTTTGGTGAAGATTGGTACGAAATGACGCCCATAGTCGTTATTTTACATCCGTAAAAACTACTTTCTTCAATTAGATAGAGTTCTATTTTTTTTAAATACTCTAACATTTTCCCAAGCGTTTCAAAAATACTCGTAATTTAGGAGCGTCCCGGATTTTCACTTTGTAATATGGCAACTCTAGATTACACTCAAGTTTTTACGGATGTAAAATAACGACTATGGGCGTCATTTCGTACCAATCTTCACCAAAAATGTGGCGCATAACAGAAGGCAAATAATGTAAAACCCAATTATAGCTTGTATGCCTTGTAGAAAACTGACTCGTATTTCTTTGTTGCAGACACGCAATCCGTTATGGAATGAGACATGTATAACATGTTCTAACAGTTTGCGCCAAGGCAAAGAATATCCTGCGCTTTAGTTTGTTCTCAGTGGTCTTTGTAGTGCGTTGTATTACTTTTTTTTTTTTTTTTTTTGTAAGGGTGGTTCGGTATGGTGCCCCTTGTCTGGAAGTCTGAACGTACAAATGTATTAGTTATTTATGTATGTTTAAAATAATGATAAAAACTGTATAAAATGAAAAGAGTAATAACAAATATACAATTTAAAATTATTTTTTTAAAGGTCGCTGATATAACGATAGCAAAGTTGAAAAATTCTTTGATATACGTCTTGTAAAATGTTTTTCGTTGCAAAACCATAATTTGTTAATATTTTAGCTGGTTAACAACAATTTTAATTAAATATTGACTAAAAAGCATCTATTTGGTTGGTATTTTAACGATGAAGCTGCCAGTTAGTGATTTTAATATTGACTTTTGGCATGGGATACATTACGTTACCTGGCAATCCGTGTAGTTTGGTATGTTCAGTGTAAATTTTTCGCTGTGATTCATCCTGTGGCTCAACGTATTCAGGAGAACGTTAAAAAGTTCACAATTAGAAATCATTGAAAGGATAAGATAGGTAATTAATATATACATTAAAGAAATGTGTTGGGATGTATGAGTAAAAGTAATCATACATATACTAAAATAAGGTATGATTTGAATTATTGGTATATATCAATTGTTTTAATGGCGGGTTTAAGATGCGTTTTCAAACGTAAAATATATTAAAATCTAGATTTTTAATCGTTAATTGGTGTAATTTGGTGCAACGTGTACTTTGTGAGCAAATTTGAGAATATTATGTGCTCTTTTTGTCGTTGAATTTTGAAACCAAAATTGATTAATACACGAGCTCGACTTAACAATTGTTCATATCGCAAGGTGGGATTTGTTCTTCTTCGGACCTGAAGTAGAAGTTCTGTTGTGTATTCTCACTTAGTTCACTGATACATGCAGGACGAGGTAATAGTATACATGAGAACCCCCTGATCTGCGTTTCTTCTGTGTTCTATTACCACTTCTACATGAAATACCATAAATTTTCTACGTAGTGCAATAGTAAAAAGTATCCATGTGCACAAGACATGCGATATGCGTTAAATTCCCCCCCCCCCCAGACACACACAGTCCTAGATAAAGTACAAGGGCATTACACATGCAGATATAAAGTACAGGTACGTTCTTTTTTATTTTCGTATCAGTAGATAAGTAAATAAAAGTAGCTTTGTTACCCCCTTTATAAGTTTTTACATACTCAATGAATAATCCCTAAAAGTATGAGTGTCCTGCTCCTTCGGGAACTGATGCAGCTTCATGTATACTCTATCCCAGGAGGGTACTACTTTAGATATATTTTACCGAATGGATTGCTTATTGGATCTTTTCCTGGAGCATCAAAAGAAGAAGAGGGAGGAGTATAAACAGGATGAACGGCGATTGATTTTAAAACTTGTGCATGAAGATTGATGGCAAGACTATTCATAGCTTTGGATTGATTATTTTAACAAAAGAAACACTGACCAAAGCTTAAAACCCACTGTATTTTAAATTATAATATGTAACTTTCGGATATCTCTCGTTCAGACATCTAACATATGTATTTTCATTTATGTTAGATAGTGTCTGAAGAAGGATATGTTAGATATCCGAATCCGTTACATATTATAATTTAAAATACAGTGGATTTTAAGCTTTGGTCAGTGTTTCTTTTGTTAAAATGGAGATGGGTACCGCTGTGTTACATAATTTCCTGTATGTGACTGCTAACATTTGGTACTATAAAGCCAAGAAATTCACGTCAATGCGCGTTTGCTTTTAACGTAATTTCCTTTGTGACTACTACCATTCGTCGGTGTAAAACAAACCAATTCACGCAAATTAACCTTTACCTTTACAAGATTATAGTCGTTTCCGAGTAAAGTTTGGTATTCGGTGGTTGGCTCGATGAAATGTATAGACAGAATAGGTTTCGATCAGTGTAATAAGTTTGTTAACAATTCTTAACTCAAAAGATTACCCTTAATAATAACAGCTTATAGTAAACCCAAAATACTTCGATCCATTGCCCGAATTAGAGATAATTTGCACATATGGACTTTCACGTAAACAAATCAATTAGAAGGTAATCCTGCAGACAAGCGTCTCCAATTAGAATCTAGTTACGGGCAGCCAACTATTGCAATCCTTAAAAAAAAAAAATCATTTTTTTGATTTAAATCAAATCTTGCTCCTCGTATAATACAAGTCGCGAACGGAAGATAAAGCATTATAAATTAGTACTAAATGCTAATTATGCCATTTAAGTGAAAGTATTGATGTTGAATTTTGAATTACCCCAATCGTTAACCTATATCAATCCCAAACAATGTTTCTTAACCCTTTTAAATTATGGCTCTTTTTAAAGGTAAATTATTGACTTTCAGTCAAGCAGCTACAGCATCATCCCTATTTATCCTAGAATCATGGTACATTATCACTCTCTTCAGAATAGAACAGCTTTTGAACCGGTAACATTCACATTTCCCTATCATGTCCCTGAAGCGGGAAATTTTGAGAGAAATCGGCATTTTTTAAACTTTTTTTTTTAATTTTGATCCCCTCTGGATTCCCCTGAGTTAACGTGCAGATCTCAAAATCAACTGGGAAATACTAAGGGGTTTACTAAATATGTGTACAAAATTTCAAGCTTCTATGTTGAGTAGTAAGGGTGAGGAAACTATTTAACAATGAGCTAAGAGCATTCCCAGAAGGCCCCAGATGACCCGGATGTAATATAAAAATTTCCTGAGACATCCCTATTTATCCTAGGAGCATAGTACGTACATCATTTTCTTCAGAATAGAAGAGCCTTTCAAACGGTACCATTCATATGTCTCCATCTGAGGCGGGAAAATCACGAAAAAAAAAAAAACTATCTTTTGTTAAAAGCATTTTTGCCCCTCTGGACCCCGCTGTTTCCACAGAGAGATCTGAAAACATCTGAAAATTATTAAGGAGTGCACTGAACGAGTGTGCAAAATTTCTATCGTCTGGATGCAAAATGTAACACGCCAAAAAATAATAATAATACACATAACAAAGAATATCTTTTTAAATTTATAACTTTATCACACACTATGCCTCAACGCAGAAAGGCGTGAAAGCATATGTTCTAAAATGCCTCCAGTCTTGAAGAAAACTAAGTAAAAGCCTTATTGGTACTTTTTTTTTTTTTTAATCGAGTAATGAAGATTCTACCCTATCACCTAAAAATAGGTGATATATTTTAAAAGGTTAGGCATTAGGGAAAAAAGTACAGTAACGTTTATCAAAATGACATTTTTTTTTCACAAAAGTTACTGATATTTGGCAGGGATCTATTTTTAATAAAAGCTTAGAACTACATAATTTTGCGGCATGAAATACATAAACTTCGCCTAAAGTTATAAAATTAACTTTTTTTTTTTTTTTTTTTTCCAGAGGGGATATGACCTCTCTAAATACACCTTGGAAGAAACAAAGGCACAAAGAAGAATTTTCGTCTTAAATGTCGATGGTGATTTCCCCGTTGGAATAGTTAACGATTTTAAAACCAAAAACCAATGTTACGAAAAGAAGAAAGCAGGATTGCTCCGTTACTTGTTCAAAACGGGATTTTCCCTAATGATCCTCTGCATGACACTTGTTTTCATACTATACTGTACATTTGAGTCTCATTGTATTATGATTATTAACTTCCATATAATCGAAATAACAGAACAGAAACGGGATTTTACTTATTTTCACTTTAAATTAATTTATTTCGGAATTCGATTTAAATCAACGATTTTTATTTAAAAAATCAAGTGATTTAAATCATGATATAAATCAAACTGATTTAAATCCATCCACCCTGCAATCTACTAATCTCGAAACTTGCGTTACCAACAACTTTAAAATACTAAATGAAAACCAAAAACCATTTATTTTATTCACACACTACGTCGTGTACAATATGATAATTTTCTTGCAAGCACACACAGAAAATTGGCAGATCTGTCCTATCCTCTGAATCTATTACAAAACACAAATTCGTGACAGTAGAATTCGAATAACATTTTACTTATTCCAAATTACTTCGAGTTTTTCTTGCGTTTATTCACAAGTTTTGTTCAAGAGGCTAACATGAGAAGATATTAGGTCACCAAAATTTTCTTCATGAATGATGTAAAGATGGATTTGTGCAGCTATTCTATAAATAAAATATTTATTTTTTAGTTGTTAAGAAAATATGTGAAAAAATGCTGTTTTCTTGTTTTAGGTTATTTTAGGCTTTTAAAGGTCAAAAAAGGCAAAAATAGACGCAAATACCTCTTTTAGGCCTAAATTTTCATAATTCGTAATGATCGAAAGTTTTATTGCCGTACTGTGAAACGAAAAAAATAAGCATTTGCCCTAAATTCCGAAGTCTAGTCATGTGAGAAGCGAAGCAGGAGTTGCTTCTGTAGGGAGCAGACGCATCAGCAACGGTGGGTATGTGCGGTACGTTAGGTTAATTCTTTTCTTAACACATTCATTGTGATTATTTTCATGTATGGGTTGTACAATTTCAAGACTGCTTTTAGGAGATATGGACAACTGAGACTTTGTGGTAGAAGACTCGAATAACCTTTATACATAACCTTCCATGTTTTTTAAATACCATCAACACGATGTTCACATTTTAATATTTAATTGTTCATCCATTTCCTTATTTTCCTTCATCCATTTATCGTACTTTGTGCTTAATTTCGATTATCCGTGCCTCTCCACAAAACATAGTAACTCCTCATCCTCACCATATTTTCTTATAAAACTAAAAATCAGAATGTCACATGAAACTGTCACCTATCATAGGGGTGACTAATTTCTTTATTACACGTTAATGTCTGACGTCAGTATGCCCCTACTTAACCCTAAAACGCATATGCAGGGTCTGACATACCCCATAGAGATAATTAAAGTGCTCATCTTTCGTGACATCTAATATCTAAATGTGCTTTTGCTTGCATCTTAGGTAATTTTAGACTTGTGCAAACAACAATTATTGAGATTTCGGTTATTTTATATAAGTACTCCAAGTTTCCATAGCTGAGGTCTCTGAGACCCCAACAAGAAATAACTCTTTTATAATGCTATACATGAATGTTGTTAGATAAATGCATATTATTGTCATATAAATGTAGACTTAAGTTTTTACAGGTGTTTCATAAATTTAATTTAGAATTAACTTTATTTTAGATCGTAATATACATCTATCAAACGAAAACTCATCTGTTTGTCTATAAAGAGAAATCGTTGTATTTGTTTTACCATATTCTCTGTGTAGCCCTTTTACTGTAAGTTTCCCAGATTACAAACTTATTTATGAACCTTGCTAATAATAAAACTCTTTTATTCATAATTTTAATAACATAGAGTTACTTTCAACTCCTAAACCTATAAAGCAGACTTGTCAACACAATACGCCTCACACATAGACCAGCACGCGTCATCAAAATAACTACTCCACAGGACGTATGGGAGTATTTTATTACATAAGATATGTTTGATAAAATTTTACATTGTACAAATTTTAAAGGGAGAAGCATAGTTTCAGAAAAAAGGAAAACATGGTAAAATGTTATTCCTACGAAGCTAAATGTAGATAGATAGGCGAATTCTACGCTTCTTATAATAAAAATATCGAATATTTTTGCTGTCAAAATGAGTGTTGGTATGTAAAATATTAATACTGGTAGCACTTAATGACTTTATGTTGTAGTGATCGAAACATGCAATTATAATTACTTCCGACTGAAATACCCGAATGGGATCTCTGAACCCCACTTATGTAGAATTGGTAAGTTTTTTGAGTACTAGGGTTAAAATAGTACAAACAAGACGCAGCGTTTAATGTCAAAACAACACATTAAACTTTAGTTTGTAAGAATTACTCGAAAAATAACCAATTCACCAGTTATTTCCTATAAATGTTACTTAAATTCTGAACGTACTCTCTGGCACTTAACCCTGTAATAACTTATGGGTCAATCCATGTAACTTATGGGTCAATCCATGCTAAGTGATCGAGCAAAAATAAAATTGCCGCTCGACCTTTTCAAAAAAATCGTATTTTTTCATGAATGTTTGTCCTATATCAGGGTACTTCAAAACCACAATTATTTTTTACAACATTCCATGGCGACTGCCGCCATTTTGCGTTTTTTTCGATTTTAGGTGTTTGTGTTTTGTATGTATTTGTCCTTCCAAATTGAAAATTGCTGGCGTCTCCAACTCGTGCAGGCCTAAACTTTTTGATCTCTTTAACATTTTTGCCTAAAACCACTCGAAGAGGTGAAATCAGGGCCTACAGTAGCAACATTTTTGGACATGTGCAGAAAGAAAGAAAGGAACCATTTTCTCTTATATAGGAAGAAAGAAAGAAAAAATTATATTTCACAGATAGCAAAATAAAATATTCTATTTAATTACGCCTTGGCCGTGTGTGTTTCAAAATTGTTCAGAATGTTTTTCCTAAGTTCAATAGGAAAATGATGTAATAAAAAGAATTAATTCACATAGAAAAAGAAAAATATAATTACACTTACTAAACAAGAACAAGATTAAATATTTCAGTCTGTCTTAGCAATTTCAAATGCTTAGAACTTTTTTTTTTTTTCTGCTCGTGAACACATCATATCTTCAAACTAGTATTAGTCTTGAACAAAACGCTCTTCAATAAGCATAAAAATCTTATAATTTTAAACCTAACGGCGTCTCCACGACCCACGAGTATCTACCACCGCATTCATTCGAGGAGGCATGGAATCAGTTAGTGACGGAGGAAGACAGGAATGGGAAAGGAAGGAGGTGAACTGGGACCTGTATGTTAGGTGCCATCTCGGCATTTGCTTGGTATGAATGAGGAAAATTGAAGAAAAGCCTCACTCAGAATGGCTGGACTGAAAAAGCTGCTACACCCTTTCGACCAAGTGTCCCCGTACACATAGTGAATGAAACATCTTATTTCTCAACACTTTCAATCAACAGTTTTGTTGAAGCGTTTTATATGTGATCTGATCCTTGATTATTTAATGGATGATGATGATGTTTGGGTCATTGTCCATCCGAAAATAAAATTTTTCGTTTGGTGTGGGCTGCATAATATTCAACTAAAATTTTTCTTATTTCTGTTACGTAAGGGTCTTTTTCCTGTTACCTATATATATATATAGGTATATATATATAAACTACTTCCTTCAAGACCAAGCACGATTCTTCCTTAACCTCCTAATCTCATTTATAAAGAATTTGTGATCCAAACTTCCCCCTTAATAAAGAGAAATAATGAAACCTGTTGACTTAAACGCTTGAAACAATGTTGGTGAAAATTGCACTAACATCAATTACGCAATAGATGATTAGGATATTTAAAACACAACCTATACGATAGTAGAGATGCTACAACTATACAATCTTTTAATTGCAATGTATGACGAGTAAACCAAACGCTATAATACTGAAACACATGCTATTTACTCATGTGTGTGTTATTGTGTGCAGGAAGTAGTGTTGCTGAGGAAACGAAACAAGACGACATCGTCCAACAGAAATAATTAAACCTTTTTGAAAACGAAATTGAATTTCCATGATAGTTCACGAGACGAGAGACCCCCTCCCCCCTTCGTGAACAACACTAGCAAAATCACGAAGTTTACGTCGTTGTTGATAATGGTATGTATGCATTTCGAATGTAAATAACCCTCACAACTATTCTGATGTAATTACAGTTCTCATTCTTGATATCTGAGCATTTGAGATCAAGAATTAAACGCTTAACCCTGTAGATGTAAGAGGTTCTAAAAACAAAGATAGTTAAAAATGTACTGTTTCTGGGTGTAATTGGGTAACATTTAATGTTGTCTGGGTTTAACAAACAGTTCTGCGAACTAAAAACACTTTCACAACCGGCTCTAGCGAACCGGCTGAATAGCACCACTGCACCGTGGGGAATTTCCTCGTAATAGTTAGTACTCATTTTCGACACGGGAGACCCGGAATCGATTCCTGGTGGGAACTTATGTGGTTCAGATTCCACGTCAAGATATGGGTCCACGTCTTAAATTGCCTCGGCGCTGAACAGAATACTAAACTCCAAATCAAACCACCACCCAACCAATCGACGTCGGAATCGGGACCGTCTTTCCGTCACAATTAGAGTATGGTGGTTTCAATGATAGAGCGCTCATTTTTGGTTTCAAGGTTATAGGCTCGATTCCAGGCTATACTATGTAAGTTTGTGTTGAACAGCATTGTGTCCATTTGTTTCTCCAAGAGTTCTTTGTTGCCTTCCACTTCATTCCTCGGTTCCTTTAATTCATTTGGTTCACTCCTTTGTTTCCTTTAGCCTCCAGGACATAATCGTGCGATGTTAAAATTCCCATTTCATTTCAAAGTATTAGACCAGTAATGCAGTCTTGAATTTCCGAAATAACTTTTCATTGTTCACACCTCAATTACCTGTGAGTAGATCATGAGTATTTAGATATCTAAATTAATTATAATAGGTAATCTGGCACTTATAAACTACTATGCATGAGTTATTTGTTTTCCTCGAAAACAAATTCAAGTAATGGTTTTATTCTCTATCCAAAAGCACTAAGCTTAGTATCAAAAAGAACATTGTTTTTCAGCAGACACTGGATTTACTTGGGACAGCTGCTTACAGATTTCACGTGAAAGCAGTAAGTCTCTCAGAGAAGTTAACTCACGTGAACAGGGTTGGGAATATTTTCTGCTCTTGCCGGCTGACATTTCTTTCGTGACTGTACTTGCTGTCTTTAATGACCAATTATTTGGTAGGATTTTTCTCCCACAAAACAAAGAACTGTTTGTTCCTTGAAAACATGTATAGTTTGCAGAAAAAAAAGTTTAAAGAGTATCGGAGGTGATGGTACATGCTGTTCTTGAACTGAAATAGATCTCCTCGTAACCATCAAGTATTTCTTTATTTAGCAATTCGCAGTGAAATAGAAGACTGGAAAAAGGGACGTTCAGAATTTGCTTTTCAACTTACCGTAAAATAATGTTAATTTGTTTCCAGTATACTGAAAGTAACGAATGATTTGCAATTCCTGTTTTGAAGTTGACGTTTTCATGCAATCCGTGTTTTAGAAAATAAAAATGTAAATAGGATCTGCATCATATTCCTATGTTGCTTTTTGATACCTTGTTTTCGGCCAAAATCCTTAGATTTTGAAACTAGGGAAGCAAACAGGTTCATTATGCCGTTATATTGAATAAGGGAAATTGATCCATGCGATCAATCGTATTTTAGATTGCGGATTTAGATTTGAAATACAATTTTGGTGGCGTAGTTGGTAATGTGTTCATTTCTGGGGCCAAAGTTCGTAGGTTCAAACCATTGGTGCCCGATACGGGTTTTGTGATAAATAAATACCGAATGGGCGGTTTTATCAGGATTCTTCCGCTTCTCCCCTATTCACATTATTTTCGTTCTTACATCATTAACTCAGTAATTACTATCTCGTTTATGTACACTCATGTCCAAAATGATTGTCGCATATCTATAACTGTCTTCTTGTAAGAATATAAATTGATAATGATTTTGCAGGGTACTTTTAATACTGATACTATGTTTATAATCAGGAAAAGTATATTTGTAGTAAATTTCATGGGTAAAGAATTATAAATACGAAAATTAGAATAAGTAAAACAAAATGTTGCTAAATGGACAAGGAAGTTTTATTTTTGTTTCATTGTTCTTATTTACTGCTGTTTTGACATGAAATTTGTCTCACACATGTCTTTGTCGATTATACACATACTACTAACATTGTAAAAAATACCGAACGAATTCGTTATCAAATTATATTCCTACAACAACATATTTATAGACATGCGACAATAATTTTGGACATGAGTGTACGTTAAACTAATGCTTTAATATGAAGTATAAATATTAACCATAAAGAGTCTTCGGGAATATGAAACTACTCATTTGCTATGATTGACATCTTTCACCCGTGTAGATAATGTTCCGGGTCGCGATGTTATTTTTCGTAGGGAAAAAAAAGTTTTCTGGCATGGAAATGTAGTTTACTTTTGCGATAGTATTCGTTACTGGAAAACAGAATTGTAAATATTCAAATGTGCGAACCTAATAGGTAATTTACAAGAAATATTGTATACGTGTTCTAGTCCAGTATTTTCATTTCTTATCTTAGAAACTAACAGTGGTTAAACGTATAGACTAAACCTTGGCAGTATCTTTAAAAAAATAAAAATAAATAAATAAATAAAAAAAGGTTGCAATCGCCAGCAACAGGTTGTATTTACAACTAGAGATGCAAAAACGCCGGCTTTTTTGAATCGACGGTTTTTTGCACGTAAAAAGCCGGCTTTTTTGGAAAAAAAACGAGAATTTTGGAAATTTTGGCTTTTTTCATTTTCATGATTTTTCTATCTAAATAGCTTTCTTATAGTATATTCTATAGTTAGATAAGAATTCCATGACCTAAATAACATATTTTGCTCTAAAATTCACCATCAAGATGGATGGAGCACATGTTTTACGAATTAAAGCTAACATGAAGAATGTAGTATTTGAGGGCAATTTTAGAGGCTATTTAACTTTATTTTAACTTTTGAGTTATAGACATTTTTTTCTTCTCGGGATCATTTCAGTTTGTCGTCTGTGTTTCATTTCTAAGAGCTTAGTACTCTAGCTTCTAGCGCAAAAGTTAAACTTACGTTTTTCTATATATCCGTCAACGCGTACGTTTTTCAATATATCCGTCTAACCGTACTTCCACGTTTCTGTTATACTGTAGCTGTGCAACGATTTAGAAATAATTTTCCGGATACAACCTTGAATACTAATTTATACAAATAATCAGTAGCGGATTTAGAAACGTACTTTGGGGCGGGTTTCTCTCATTGTTTCGTTTTCTAAAATGTCCTAATTTTATTTGGGAGGAGCTTGAAGTTTATGAGTACAGGCAGTGGTGCCCACCCCCCTCAATTGTCTATCCGTAGGTGTTCTTCCATGAAAAAAATCTTTTCGATTAATTTTTACACCCCCTCAAACATATTTATATAGATTTTTACCCCCCCCCCCCCAATATTTCAATGACGCACTTTGCGTCATAGCTCCCCTTTGTGGGCACCCCTGGTACAGGCATAACTAATACTGTATTTCGTTTCGTTTATATATTTAGAGATAATCTTCCGGATACAACCTTGAAGATCATTTTATACTGAGAATCAGTGGCGGATTTAGAAAAGTATTTTGGGAGGGTTTTTTCTTACTAATGTTTAGTTTTTCTAAACATTCGTAATTTTTATTTGACGGGAGCTTAAAGTTTATGAGTAAAGGCATAACTAATAGATATTTCGTTTGGTTTAGACATTCCGTAATTTTGGGGAACAGACTTCAGTCCGAAAGATCGTCCCCCTAACCTTCGCAAAACCGTCACTGCTGGTAATTAGTAATAATAACGATTTAAAAACAATAAAAAATGAAGTCGGCCAACTCACAGTACACGCACTATTTCTGCTTCATAGATGGAATGAAGAAATGCTTTGTCAGGATGGTCGAATGCTAGACTGAATCCGGGACTTCCCGATAGAAGCACAAAAGCTCCACTCAGTTATGTTTATTGTGCAGTTGTATTTATCTTAACTTAGATATATTCCGTAGTTTTTTGGTGGTGATGGGGTGGGGAGAGTTCCATAATGATATGAAGCAGGGTTGGCTGGTTTAAACCATGGTTTAAACCAAAAAACAAAAAATGTTCGTAAAAGTGTAAGTGTTTGTAAAATCTTGATGAACACACAATTGTGGGTTATCACGTTTCACTCCCGTATATTATTCGTATTATTTTCAGACCTAAATTCCCCATTCATTACTCAAAAAAAAAATATACTACAAAAGCAGCTTTTTTTATGTTTATAAATGTTAATTTTGTGATTTTTTTTTAGTTGTTGTTATTATGTAATTGCAATCGAAGACAAATTCTAAATATTGTTTCGTTTCAATGTTTACTATTGATAAAATACATCGAAAATGACGTACTTTTTTTTTGTGTGTGGGGGGGTCATACAGACCCCACGAGAGGCATTTAGTGAAATAAGTATCTTTGGTATCTATTTATGTATAAATGAGTCTGAGCCAAAGTGGACTCAAATAATTCGTATCTTTATTCACTTTTCTTATTGATATGCAGATTAAGTCGGTGTATTTCTTTAATTTGGACCAATAAAAGTCGTTGTTAACTAACTTGAACTAAATTAGTTCTGTACTCCGTAGTACTTTGAAATTGTTCATATGTGATTCTATGGAATGGTTTCACTTGTGCAACTGTTTATCTTTTAGTCCTTCTGAAATGACTCTTGACAGTTATATTAAGAAGCATGTAAAGATCAGTACAACGTATTTTTATCAGGATTCCTTCGTGAGTGAGTCGGCAGACGTATCGCATTTGTGGTCAATTAGTCCTGGTTCTGAGTTCAAATGGAGGACAATTTCTCTCGAATGTAACTTGAGAAGCGGTTTTTATTCCGCTTTAAGCTCATGTGACCCCTTCCAGCATAACCCGGTTGTTGCATAATAACATCAAGGCGAAACAAACTTATTTCTGTCCATATATGATATGAATATATAGAGCAAATTATTTAAACCATAAAAACCTGGTTTAAACAAAAAAAAAAAAACAAAAACAAAAAACGGTGTTTGTGTGTTTTTTTTTTTAAATAAAAACCATGGTTTTGGCCAACCCTGATATGAAGGGTGTGAAACAAGAACATGGTAACTAACAAATTTTCAATTGCTGAGTTATGCAGCAGATAGACAGCAACGCATACCGCTTCGTTTAATCCTTCATGTATAGTCTTATGTGAAAAATCAATTTTCCGACTTTCAAAATGGATTGTGCAGCAGAAAATTTCTAATTTCTTAAAATAGTAAAATTGTGGGTTACCATGTTCTTACCTCACACCCTTCATATGTTGAATCCCTCTTGTTAAAAATACAGAAAACTTGAGAAATGAGTAAACCGTGATGGTGCTTATATAAAACTGTAGAATTCAAGAATATACAAAAGCAAAAGCTCTAGATGTGCAGCCTTTAAGTGTATCATATAAATGTAAGTATTTTTCTTATGTTTTATTTTAATTTTATTTTGTTCCAAAAAGAGAAATAAACACACTGCTGAACAAGACTGCACTTATTTAATATAAAAACACATTTACACGTGACGTTTCGATCTTCTAGCCAAAATCCTTATCAGACGTACACTCTGACATCCTCATCAGAGGATACATCAGGATACATCAGACGTTCTCATCAGAGTATACGTCTGATGAGAATCTTGGCTAGAAGATCGAAACGTCACTTGTAAATGTGTTTTTATATTAAATAAGTGCAGTCTTGTTCAGCAGTGTGTTTATTTTTCGCATTTTATTTGCAAGACGTATGACTATGATTGTGTGTCAGCCCAAAAAGAGGGTATGGAATATTTTGAAGTAAAAATACTACATAGAATTTTGCTACTTATTTGAATATTTTTTTAAAGAAGTATTTACTTTTAGGGTTGGCTGGTTTACACCAGCTGTTTTTTTCTTTTTTTTTTAAAAAAAAAAATAAACAACTGGTTTAAACCAAAAAAATAAAAAGAACGAAAAATGCGAATCGTGTGAACTTTATGGTGACGTTTCCACACATCAAACCATCTGCATTAGTTTTATTTCCTTTTCACCTTTTAATCAAGGTGTCCCATGTTCAATTCTCGGTCAAACCACAACCCTTCTTTCATGCGTAAACAAAGTAGCGGTTCGGATGTAACTTCAAGCGAAAGTCTTCTCCTTGATAACCTCGGTATTATGTAAGGATGTTAAGCCTGAACATACGAAACGAAACTAAATTGTATATTTCCGCATGCCTGAATGCCTGTTGTTATATAAAGAAGCCAAGGTTGCTTAAATATATTGATATAAATTGGCAAAATTTATGGATTGCCTACGTAGCTTCCAACATTAGCTTGGATTGTACTTTCAATGATATGTACATACTAAATTTGTAATTTAATACCTCAGTTTTAGCGTACTGATTATGATACGTTGACCTTTAAATTTTACATGCAAAGCAATAACAGGATTTTTCCATTATTGTTTTACATTTAGAATAATGACGGGATTTTCCCGATGGCTAGGGCGGGAGTTTCTCAGTTTAAGAAAATATACTGACCGGACTTCTTTAAGCTTATGTGACCTCTTCCAGCATAACCCCGTTGTTGCATAATAACACCAAGGCGAAACAAACTTATATCTGTCAATATGTAATAAAAATATATAAAGCAAAATATCTAAACCCAAAAAACCTGATTTAAACCCAAAAAAAACGTAGTTTAAACTCCCCCCCAAAACGGGTTTTTTGGCATTTTCAAAAACAACCATGGTTCTTGCCAGCCCTGTTTACTTTTGTATGTAAGAGGTTTAAAAAATCTTATTATATACATTGGTTAATCCTTTGGAATTCATAATGTAAATATGTTGAGAAGTAAAACTGTTTGAATATCTTTTCGAAATTCATGGTTTATTTTCGAGGTTTTATATTATTATCGGCATCAACCACTAATTAAATGACTTTTTGTGTTATAGAGAAGCGAAACAAAATCTGGTTTATCAATTTAAAGCAGGATTTTCAAAACAGCACAAAATTTCCCAAGCAAAAAAGCGAAGCAGAAAAAACTGAGTTTTTTCCAAAAAAGCCGTTTTTTTTCCGAGCCCTTGCATCTCTATTTACGACAGCGTATTGTTACAGAGAAAGGCGGTCGAGGAGAGGGACAGGGTGCATAGTAATAGCTTTTTGCTGGTTGAGCGTGGCTGTTCAAGTTGCAGATGCAGGATCGAAAGGGAAGAAATGTAATGTTCGACTATCTTTGTATCCGGTGTTTCTGACAGATAACGAGTAAGTCAATTTTCAGGTATTGCAAGACCACGTTCAATCTTTTCTGAAAGATAATTCTTCATCATGGATTCGGTAAGCACCGGGTGACAAATCTTGTGCTCGCTGCAACATTTGGTGAAGCGTCTTTTAGCTGAGTAACAGGACGGCAAGCGGTAGCAAGTCACATGAAAGGTAAAATGCTTATGCAGATGGCCGTTTCCATTTCCGTCCATTTCAATATTAAAAACATTTATGCCTTTGTGAATCAAGAAGATAAGCCAGTACCTTGGAGTGTTGACCTATTTATACCTCATCTGTACAGAATTTAAAGGTTTCTGGTGACGTTAACGTGTTCAAATGTTGATTCTGCAATGTAAGTGGGTACGAGTTCGGGAACGAAAGGAAACAAACTGGTTTACAGGGATTCTGAAAGATAGCATTATATAATGGTGTGTTCAAAGTGTAATGACCTACATCAATGCGCACAGCTTCTAAAGATGTGCAAGTGTCACTTACGTTTCCAAACAGTGAGATTGTCGGGAAAATGCAGCTTTGACCTGACAAAATAGCATACATTTTAGTTTATGGCTCATCAGTATACTTTGAGTGAATTAATTCAGTCATTAAACTAAACATAAATGTGCATTTCTGGAGTTCCGTAAAAGACAAGTGTATGCGTTATTTGACATGGTCGTTTTTAGGGAATTGTACAGCTTATGATGTTTCAATCACTTTCACACTTGAATTTAAAAAAGATTATTCTAAGTTCAGTGAATGCCCGTAATGTTAACTTTACATTCACATCTTCAAGTCAAATATAAAAATTGCCGTTGATTCTATAATACTTAATATAGGAAGCTGTGGGTTACTTAAGGGTGCAATTAAAGTAATGAATTGAAGAATCGTTGAATTTCTAAGAAATCTGCTTAACTTTAAGAATACTCTTAACGCCAAGTATACCCTTATAGGAGCTCAGAAAATTTTCCAGTGAACTTTTCTGTGTTGCCTAGCGAGCCACTGACATTTAACCGCATATTCTGCTATATATTCAACACAGTAGGACGGATAAGAAAGTTCCGAGCTCTTCGAGGTATCAGATTGTGTCAAGTACGTTGGAAGAAGATAAAATGCTCATTCCTAAATTTACATTTTTTGAAGGACTCTTCTTATTGAATTTCAGACTGACTCTCTCTGTGTCATTATTGGACGTGATAAAAAATGTGATGCAAAATAAGTTCTTAAAGTCAGTAGTTTTTAGTTCTTTTAGTTCATGCAAACGAATGCAGAAGTCACCTTTAAACTACAAATTGACTAGAGCTCTTTCTTGTTTGAAACTTAATGTTTCTGCTGGGTTTAATATTGGAGTGAATCGCATGAAATATGTTTTAGCTGAACTAGTTGAAAATAATAGAGCAGGTAGTTCAGTGAGTTATTCGAGTCTAAATTGTAGAGCCGTATTCTAGGTATTGGTTAGTGTTTGGATGACTTTTGGCTAAAGAGTTTGGATGCTTCAAAGTAAAATGATTTAAAAATGTTAAAATAGTCTTGATTTTCTCTCGTAAAATCAGGTCTAAAAAGAGTATTTTCAATCTATGCAAATAGGAGGCGCGTTCGGAAAGTAACCTCTGATTGGTCAGTGTGAATGAAGTAGTGGGGACAGCGCTACCATCTTTGCACAGACATGCGCGGTAGATCAGTCAGCGAGAGTGAAGGTTGTTTGATTACTAATTCCACTTTAGTAGGGTCTCAAAATGTGTGCTGCAATAGAAAACCCCGCAAAGTGCTAGGTGAGAACTTTTATACGTTTTCTTACAGCAAAATAATATTTGGCAGCAGCTATTCATCGGGAATTTTGTGTCGTGTATGGACCAAGTGTGATGAGTGAAGGGGGTTCGTTCATTTAAAAATGGACGAACAAACATTCTTGACGAAGAGAGGAGTGACAGGCCATCAGTGGTCACTGATGAACTCGTTCAGAAAAGTGATGGGGAAGTTCGTGAAAATCGACGTTTCACCATCTCGGAACTTTCCGAGCTAAAGAACAGTCAATGATATGGGCTCATGAAACTCCATGATGAGGAGCTGATAGAACAAAGCAATAGTTTTCATGTGTATGTAATAAATTATTCTTATTTAGTTTCGTCCTTCTTTCTTTTTTAACCAATGTGAGGTTAGTTTCCGAACGGCCCTCGTAATTTAAAAGAACAGTTTAGTAGAACTCAGACTTGTGTACAATTCAGTAATATCATCTTCAGATAGCCTGGAGGAACTATCCTTAATGAAATCCAGGATTCATTGTGCACGAAATGCTCGTACTTGTTTTACAGAAGCAACAATCACCCACGAGAGGAAAAGAAGAAAAAAAGTTGCTGAAGACAGGAAAATAAAGATCATCCTAAACGAGCTTCAAGCTAAGACTACTAAAATAATGGAAGATATTTGCAATATTCAAGAGGAAATAAAGCGTTTGGAGAGCTAAAATGAAGTATATAGTATTATTAATTTTTTCTAAAAATAAATTAATATTCTGCAGCCAGTTTTGTGTACATACATCCACCCTTTTTCAGTTAGTGTCTCACTGTGACCTTAACCTTTCATATGTAACGAAACTTTCATACAGTTTATTTTCGTACTTTGCTCAGAAATTTTTATTAGATAAGTTTTGTGTAATTTCATAAAATATGTTGTATTTGTTTTTTATAGCATTTATTTTTCTGTTTCATTAGGAAAAAATGTATCGTGTTATATTTTCTTGGTCTTGTTTTTTCAGCAACCTGGGAAACTCTGCATAATTAATTACATATGAGGGGAATTTCGAAATCTGTATATATTTATTGACGTGGTGTGTGGGGCTGATTTTTAATTATTGCTCTTTCCTTTTTCTTCTAGACATAAAACATGACTAGCACTTCACAGAAGCACAGAAACTTCGTGGCCGAACCTATGGGCGACAAACCCGTAACAGATTTGGCTGGCATAGGAGAAGTATTAGGAAACAGATTAGAGAAACAAGGATTTGATAAGGTATGTTGTGCGCGTTAACATTAAGTAAATTTAGGAGAAAGTACTTTGTGAGTGTGTGTGTTAAATTTGGTATGTGTAGAAACTACCATTAACCCCAGGGCATATTGATTTTATTTTTATTTATTTATTTGTTTAATCGAAGATTTAAATCAACAAATTTTATGTAAAAGTAGGAGTAATGTGCAGTATTTCGAAGCATTTTGTCTTAATTGTACAAGAGTGAGTAGTATAAATTTTGAAACATCGACATTGTACGTATTTCGCGATTCAAGCCTAGATATTACGGGTATCGATAGTTTGTTTGTGCCCTAAAATGTCATGCAGTGTTAAGATCTGTGTTTGTTGCACTTTCCTCTTTGGGTTGTCAAATCAGTCTTATTTGGGAACTGTAAGTTTACGAGTTCGAAGTGGACCATAACATCGCGGAAGCAACCTGAAATATGTATTGCCCTACAGTAACTAGATGGTTCAAGAAATTTTTCTTGGATTGCAAGAGCTTCGCCGATCTGCCAAAGTTAGGCCGAAAACCATGGATTCCGAAGTTGAGCCAGGCCGAGGGAAACTTGACCAACACTCGAAGGTTATCAAGCAAGTTCGATATCGTAATCTAGTGTGGATCAACATCTTCACGGCCTTGGTAAAAATATCCAGAACCGCCGAATTGAGCTTCACTTATTCTAAAGAACGCTTTGAAAATGATCATATTCTGTAATATTGCTGACGATGTCATTGGTCGCTCATTTCACAATTTTCGTTCGCTGAATGCATTTAATTTGAAATACTTAATTCTTCTACGGGGCCTTATGATGATATAAAACCTAAAGAAAAAAAAAAATCTTTTAAGCACACTTACGAATAAAATTATGGTTATTAAACTTAATGTAAATGTTATTTCATATTTTCTAGATAAAAACATTCCTAATTAACCTTGAAAGTGAAGGGATAGATCTTAGTTTGTCACCCACAGAAGCATGATTTTTGTTTTATATCTTTATGCAAGAGTGTGATTTCGAAAGGCAAGTTATGTTTATTAAAGTGGGATAGAAGCAACTACTCGGAGTTTTATCCGACACTACGTATCGCAACAGGAACAAGTCAGATTACAAAAAAGTGAACGCGGTAACCTGAGGCTGTGGTGTATTCACACACTACTAAAACTAGCTGAACTAAACATTTTTAAGACTGAAGAAATATTGATCTTGAACTCTACTTACGCATCCGTTTTATTAATTTATTCATAGCTATTTCATTCACTACGTACTATTTCATCAGTACGTGATAATTAAGGAATATTTGCATTGATTCGTACACTCACATGATACTTGTAAACAGCAAAACCAACTGAAATTTTTGCTCCCGTAAATCACTTGAAGGGTTGGTGAATTCCATGTCAGACAATCATGTCCTCCTTGTTATATCTGATGCAATATCTCATGAATGAGGAACTCTCTATTTTGATTCTGTACTCATAATCGTAAGAGCTTACGGTTAAATTTCTCGAAATAAAATAACTTAAAATACCATTCTTTGTTGTAAAATCTTTGAACTTTAGTGTCCGTTATCCGATGGTATTAGAATACTTTTTGCATTTTTTTAAACGTAGAAATCTCTCCATATTATAAAGTCCTGAGTGACTGATTCACTGATCAACGCACAGGCCAAACCGCTTAAACTAAAAACGTGAAATTCGGACAGTGCAGGATTTGTGTTGTAAGGTACATTCATTGTCCAAAATTATTGTCGCATATCTATAAATGTTGTTGTTGTAGAAATATAATTTGATAACGAATTCGCCCGGTATTTCTTATAATGTTAGCATGTGTATAATCGGCAAAGTCATGTATGTGTCAATTTTGTGTCAAAAGAACAATAAAACTTTCTTGTCCATTTAGCAACATTTTGTTTTACTCATTCTAATTTTCGTATTTATAATAATTTTCCTACGAAATTTACCACAAGCATACATTTCCCGATTATGCATATAATATCAGTATTAACAGTACCTTGCAAAATCATTATCAAATTATATTCTTACACGAAGACAGTTATAGATATGCTACAATCATTTTGGACATGAGTGTACCACTAAGGAAGTATTTTTGGAATTGGAATCTCTGAAGATTAAAAATATGTAATTTGGTATATGGATTTCTCATTTAAAATGATTAGATACTTGTTCCAGCATATTTTGATATTTAATCTAGGAGGAGGGAAAAAGGGTGGGAATAAGAGTCCTTAACTCAGAATCTTAAGATTAGGAACATGGAATTCGATATTTGGGCTTCTTATTTAAAATAATACGACATATGTTTCAGCGCTTTTGATATTTGACTAGAACGGATGAAAATGGGGTGGCCTTTTTAAAACTGGTGAGATTACAATTACTATAATAAGAAGAGCATATTTTGGAATATCTTAACATTAGAGACACTAAGCTTGATATTTTAACTTTTTATTTAAAACTATTAACACATGTCATAGTTTTTTGATATTTGGCCTAAGAAGAGATCTGAATAGAAAGAGGGAGGGGGGATTTATAATAAAATGTCTCCATTTCGAAATCCCCTAACGTTAGAGGGATGAGATTTGGCGTTTGGATCCTCACTTGAAATAAGTAAGTACGTGTTCAATCGTTTTAGATGTATGTCCTAGAGTGGAAGAAAAAGAAGTGGAGGTACTTCCCTAAGATGCAACAAATGCCTGCAATAGACTTTTAAAAAAAATCATCACTATTTCCAATTATGAAAAATAACAAAAAAGAATACTATCAAAATTTAGATCTTTGAAACGTTATATATGAGTGTGAAATTGCACAGCCAATGACATAATACTGCTTGGAATGAAATTCCAGGTGGGTTACGAAAAATGTGAAACAGAGTGAAGGAAGGTTAAGGCCTTTAATGTTAAATTGGAATTGAGTTAAAATAAGGAAAGTCCAAGAGAAAATAATTGTAGAAAGTTAGTTCATTATTAAAAACTAAACCTACCTTAGTACCGGATACTTTTTTCCGAGTTTTTGCTCTGTATTTCAACTCTTTCGATATTTTCTGCTAGTGTGAGAACACTAACTTGGCATTATGTACTGTTTTCTTGTTCTTACTCAAGTATTCCGAAAACAACATAGTATTTTATACTTTAAAGTTGATATTGTAATATTTTATAAATTTGTACTTTAAGGCTGGTATCATATCAATCCGCTAAGAAAATTGAAGTAGTTCCATCAAAACTTTTGTTCTTGTTCTTGTTCTTGTTTAATAACACTCTAGCTTAATTTTGTTAGTGGATTAATATAATAGCAGCCTTTATAGCGACGCACCAGTTCGATTGATTTTATTTATTTTATTGTAGTATACATACTTATTAGAACTTATTGCTATTTACTACGATGGTAATTCAAATGTTTAAACACTTTTTTAATCACTTAAGAGCAATATATTTTCAAATAATTGATATTTGCTTCTCAGCAGTTCCATACACTTCTAACTTACATGGCGTCTTTCTGAGTTATATTATATGTATTTATAAATAAAACCTTTGTAACGAGAACTATTACCACAGCAACCGGATTACGATGGATAAACAACGTTTACCTCTAATGGCAGTAACAAAAAACATTTACAAATCGTGATTATTCATGACCATTTTATATTTGTTCTTTTGACTCATAGCTATTACCAGATAAAATAGTATTTTTACCCAACATATTAAATAAAGTAAAAGTAGTAAATACATGTTTTATCGGTATACCTTAAAGTGTAAAATATAAAGTTTTTTTTTTTTCTCAGAATGTTTCGGTCTTTTCTCTTGTACAGAACAAGGAAACAATACAGGACGCCAAATTAATGTTTTCCAACTAAAGGAAAAAAAGAAAAAATCCGTTCAAAACCCTGAGAGGATTGAAATATAGAGGAAAATACTCATGAAGGAAAGAAGTACCTCGTACTAACATAGGTTTAGTTTTTAGGTTAAAATGTACCTTACAGCATCTATTAGCAATTATTCGTTCATTAATATTATTATTATTTCAGGCTTACGTTGTTTTGGGTCAGTTCCTGGTTTTGAAAAAGAATAAGGAGTTATTCGTGGAGTGGTTGAAGGACACCTGTAGTGCAAACGTCAAACAAGCTAGTGATTGTTACCAGTGTCTTGCCGATTGGTGTGATGAGTTTCTGTGATTTGTTGAGAACTACCTTCGTTCTAGAACTTTAATATTGTTTAAAAGATGTATCTGTGAATTCGCTGACAAGAACAATGTAAAGTATTTCGAGTTAAAATGTTATAAGAAACTACTTGGAAACGCTAATTACTTCGTTGTTGTATTTCTGAGTTTACATTTCTGCAGTAACCTAAGTTTAAAAAGGTCAGTTAATCATTTAAAGCAGCAATAAGATTACTTGTAAGGGATCAGGTGTTTTCAAATAGCGTCATTTAAGATTCTGTCCTCAAAAGATGGAGACTCGGTCATGTAGCGAAAAATAGTTGGGATTATTTAGTAGAAAGAAACTTCTAACATAAGTATGTATTAAAATGAAATATTATAAAACGGTGCACATTTAATCCAGTGAATAAAAGGAAGAAGTAGATTTGTAAAAATGTTTTGTACATATTTTTTTTCTTACTAAATCTTGAACCACGCCATGGATAAAATTATCATATAAGATGAATCAAGTTTTACAACATACACCAGTGAGTACGAAATGATTAAAAGTATATTTGTACGCGTTGAATAGGTAATTTATTTAATTTTTAAATATTTAGTTGGAAAAAGTTTTAATTGTAACATAGGCTTACATAATGTAAAATAATTCACAAAACTATATAGAACGCTTTTCGCCGTAAGTGCTACACGATTCAGTCACGCGGATACCTTAACTTCTCACTTTCTTTAGCTAAAAATACGATTTCTTTGCTTTAATTGAAATATTATTTGTAAAAAAAAAAATGTTCATGAGAGTATAACAAAAGTTTGATATTTACTTGTCTGAAAAAGTGTTGTAAAATAATTCCTACAGAAGGAAAATAGTAATTGGTATTACAACTGGCAGATAAGAAAATAAAGTGTTAAAAATAGAGACCACATTTTACTGTCAACTTATTTTTCTTTTATTCTCTGTAGCAAGTATTAGAAATATTTTGTTTTTTGTGATCCACTAAACGTAATCTGCTTGCTGTCGTATACACATACATAATATGTAAATTGAGATCTTGTCAGCTCGATAACAATTTTGAGGACTAACAATGTAAACTAATGAAAATTATGTAAATTTCATAATAAGTCAGTAACACGCAGATTATTTGAGCTGAGTTTCGTATTTTAAAATTTTATAATCAGTGAAATAGCATGACAACATAGTAGTGATAGTTGAAGCTTTTTTTTTTTTAAACGAATCAGTGTTTTTAACGCCTAAGTATTGTTGTTAAATACGCTAACTTATTAGTTCTTCCATATTGTTGTGTTGACAGATATTTTCCGACAGGTTGAAGTAAAGAGATTGGTGATTGAAAGTTGTCGGCTGCTAGTGAAACAAACAGTATCATCTTGTGAATCGTGAATGTAGGTGTCTTTCTTTATTTTTGATACAAAAATGTATTAAATTTTGTAAACGTTTAAAATCTTCAAAATCTTTGTAATTATAAAGTTACCAGAAACTTGAACATGTTTGTACTGTACCTAGTAATATATACTTACTTACATTAAATTTTCCATGTTTATTTTATTTCCCTTTGATGTGTTTGTATTTTGCTTAAGTATAAATTTATGTGATGAGTTGATTTGGATAAGGTCTCATATACAAATCTGAAATTTTAAGAGAAAGTTTTTTTATAAACTTTCCGAACGGGACGAATAGAGATCCAAAATAACTTTATCGGCATGTACGTAGTGTGAAGTGGGTAAATCCGTGAACATGTCGAATTCAGTTAGATTAAAGTGCTTTCAAAACTAGAAACAAATTGACAACTTAAAAACAGATTTGTTTTGAAGAAGGGAATCTGTTATATAGTTATTGCGATCACTCAGGGAGGGTTGAATCACAAACGTCATTTTAGCAACAGTGGGTGGGGGGTTTTCTTGGTAACAGACTTCAACATTCCAATGTTGTCGCTAGTAAATACATGTTTTCAGAACGAAAGAATCTTTCGTTTCTTTGTGCGTGCAAGTGATTAAAAACACACACTGCCCCTTCCCCCTTTCCAACATGCACAAACTGGGACGACAAATATATCCTTTCATCCATCCAAACAAACCAATATTTAGAGATTTTCCTTTACGTTAAAACTCTCAGGACAGTTTCAGTTGATGACTCACTATAAGCTCACGAAGTGGCAACAGCGTACCACGTGCTTCTCCAAACGTCAATTTGTTTCTAGTTTTGAAGACACTATAGTAGTACTAATTGTTGCATCCGAGCCTTCGGCCCGCGTCTTGAGTTAAAAGTTTCTAATTCTTTACTTATCTTAATAATAAACAAGAAAGTATGTTCATATTCAGCATAATTTTCAGTTTTCAAATCATTAAATTGAATCAATACAATATACGTATATTGTAATTAAATGGTCACAATATATCACTCCAGCAATACACAACTTTTAATGTTCAAATTTAAATAATGGTAACGGCCCTGGTTCTATTTTCAAATCATCAAATTTAAAATAATCCTATTTTTTAAGTTGCAAATTAGTTTTAAATCTAGAAATTACCTGCACACTAACGGCATCAGGCAGGCAAGTAACGCAAGTAGTGACACCTGTTAGCTTTACTGTGTACTAGTAGGAATTAGCGTTACACAAACTAACAGGATTTAATAATATAAATAAAAATATTGTTTCCACAATCTTTTCTCCGACTGCCGTTCGAAAATAAAGTGCTACTTAAGTCTTTATCCAAGTTAACCCTTCGTATGTGAAGGTTCATCAATTTGTTTCCCCTCATTGATCGAATTAATGTGACATATCAAAAATTATACCAGTTGTAGAAGAATAAAATAAGCTCTACTATATTGAAGCAATATGCAAGTGCACACTCCTTAATTTGTCACCTTTCTCTCTCTCTGCTTGTTAATGTGAATAGCGGTGGTGAATGCAGTGATTACTAAACTTGTTGAAGTGTATTTGTCATTTTTCTATTGATGAAATATACCTTCGACACGCCAACAGTTCTATGCAACTATTTTAGACACTTCTGCAGTAATGCGCACTGACACGTACTATACTATAGTTTACGTGTGTGAAAACTAGATTATAATAAGCGTGGTAATTTTGCTAAAAGGGGGATAATGGCAGTGGCGGAGCCAAGGGGGGCCAGGCCCCCTTGCTCAAATTCTTGCCCCCCCCCCCACACACACACAAATGATGCTATTATAGGTCGACAAACCGTGAGTTGCCACTGGCTATAAGTGAAACTATTTCCAAAACATCTCTCGACAACAAAGTTACGAACTGCAGAATACCGTTGCGTTCCGAATAAAGTAGCTCGACTCGTTTTAGTTTGTAGTACGGGAAGATCTAATTCACGGAAATTTGTGGGATGCTTGCATTGACCTCGCCTCCTGGACATTCATTTTAACCCCTGCCCATTATCTAGTTATCTCCTTTGTTTTTGACAAACAACCAGAAAAATAGAAAATCAGTCGGCATTCTCATTCGCTTCAATGTTGAAAGTCATACTAAAATATGATATACATACTTACAAATAACATGCACTGCAGTAAAACATTACACTTGTGTTGGACGAAAAAAGTCTTCGTACATTAAGTAATTGATTATGGCTACATAGAACAAATGCATAACATCCATTAAATAATTTAGCATTATTATTATTATTATGAGTTTATCTACCAAACAACTATTTATTGATTAATAAAAATGATTACTCAATTATATATAGTTACGTATGGTAGATAACTTCAGATTATATTATTTACTGACCGACAGTATCGCACGCTGTCGTATCTGTGCATAAGAGGTAAGTTCTAATCTTTTCTTTGTAGAAGTTAAGTAAAAGAACCTGTTTTACCTCGAAATGCTTAATTACAATTTTATTTACACAAAGACAATTCTAAGATACAAGATGATATTAACGATACTATTTGCATATACGAGTTACTTGTCACAAAAACTAATTACGCTAGGGAACTAAAACTATGCTCAAACTGTCTTTCTTAGCTAACTTTTACAAGTGGTAGCAATTGAAACTCACATGAGTATATGGTAACCTCTCACCCGATATCCAAGGTAGCCACCCCTCACTCGACGCCATGTCTCTTTGCACATGGCTAATAAAAGAAAAAGAAAAAAAAAACTTGCCTCCGTTTTCACTCTCCCCCTTTGCCAGCCTGAATCCTCATTATATTACCAAATGTTATTAATCTTTAATTTCAAATTAGGTGCTTTGTGATTTATTTTTTTTTTCAATTATAAAGTCTCATTAGTTTCTATCACCGTTGTCCCTTAGGACAAGTTATTATAACAAAGGAAAAACATATTAATGGTTCCTCTTGATTACTTTTCAAGACTTTTTCTTATAGTTCACTAAAGCACTATGACTTTTTTTTTTTTTTTTTTTTTTTTTTTTTTTTTACAAATTATCATATCCATTTATTCTTTTTTTTAAATCATAAAATCTGTTTTCAACATATTATCATGCGGTATTAAAACAAATCTGGAACTTCTGATATTTATTTACCTCCATCATTCCATCCGGAAAATTAGTGTGATCTGTACACGAGGGAATGTTTTCGGGCTGCTAAAATTAAGATTACTGGTGCCATGCTATAACTTTGAGTTTCGCCTTATCTCAAGTAGATGCAGACATGTCAGAAGATTTGATCCTTGTAGATACACTAGTTTAAACGCTGTCCAATATGAGGCCTGGTAAATATGACTCTCAACGAACAATATTCGAACAAATTTATCAAGAATGTTTGGAGATGTGCGAAGAAAATGGTCTCGAATTCCAGAGCCGGAAACAAATATAATATAGGGGTTCCTCGTGGAAACGAACTAGACATCCGCCATCGAAATATCACAAATTCATTTTGGATGAATCTTTTCCTTCATTGGATGCAGAAAACGAATTTTCTGAAGATAATATATCTATCAAGAGATTTTTCTCCCTACTATTGATAGACAATCACTGATATGGAAAACAGCTTTGTATCATGTTGCAAAATCATCAGATCAATCACCATTCTACATCCAAAAAGTAAAAACTTTTTTAAATTACAACATTGTCGAGACTATAACCCAGCATTATGGAGTGATCTGCAAACATTAAAGTGAGAACTCAAAATCCTCCCAAACACAATTAATAGAGCAACACAAAAGCATATAAAGCATAACAGCAATTTACACATATGGTTGGTACCTTGAACATGATTGTGATTGTCTAAGTGTCCAGAAGAAACTAGTTTTAAAAACATAATTTTAGAAAATGAAGCATAAAGCATAATTTAAAATATATAGCACAATTCTTGGAAAATTCTCTTTAACTGAAAGTTTAACATACTGTGTTAATATTTTTTAAAACCAATATTTACAACGCAAAATCATTGAGAACATAACAATGCAACATTGAAAAACCTTATTTTCATTTCTGTAAACTTTTCGGTGTAATCCTTTGATGTGGAAAAAAGAAAAAAAAGTAAACGAAGAAATTTTTCCGTAAGCAATGAATAGTACGCAAGAACCCCATACTATATTGTTATGTTTACTTTTTGAACTTAAGCACTTTCTGTACTTTTTGGTGGCATCTTTTACTTTCCCTTTCTGTATATATGTACCTGTAAGGCGCACACAAATGATAGAAAAAATTTATTCGAGCAAAGCACATCTCTTTACAATGAATTAAGTAGAAAGTTCATTAAATATGAGAGAAACTAGTTGCAAAAAATATCAATAAATAGATCAAGCTATTTAGAATATTTAATGTATAATAAATATTATACATTATACACGATTAATGTAAAATAGTCATTGAAATTAACAATAAAGCATAATTTAAAAAAAAAGCATAATTAAACAAGAAATAAAGCATAATGTGGGTTGCTCTAACAATTAAGTTGTATGAAGACGAGAAGAAAACCAAAGCTGATTCCTTAACGAATTTCGTTGATCTTCTTTGTGTCTACAAAAACGCATTCCTAGAAACCTACAAGCTAGGTATCTCTGTGATTATATCAGTTTCTAGTGCTACATGTGAAAGACCATTCTCTTCTTTGAAAAGATTAAAGACTTGTATACGCAATTCAATGACTTATGATAGGTTGAAAAACTTAGTGTTACTTTATATTGAGAAGAAAATTGCTAAATCATTAGATCTTTAACAAGTTGTGGATATGTTTGCTGCTGCCCACACGAATAGAAAGATCCTCTTCAAGTAGAGGCATGAACCTATAAGCTATTTTCGTTACCTGTAAAAGTATGTTTGCTTGCACTTAAGTCAACCAGCTACACATATTTTAAACGCCATGATTAAATAACTATTTACTTACATTAGAAATCAATTGCATGTTTTGGAGTGAAGCCACTTGTCTCCAGCATATTATACATTCCAGTTGACAAAGTGGAAATTCATCACCTGGCGGAGGGATTGGAGATATGGAATGGTATCTACAATAATGAGACTCCCGCTGTATTGGATTTACAACAGCATTGGGATAAAATTATATTAACAACAATAATTGATAAAGAATTGGTTCCTGAAAATGCTTTGATATTGCCCGTTTTAAATCCTTACAAAGGAAAGAATCTGGTGTATGGCTACACCGTCAAGAAATATTGAAACTCTCTTAGACAACAACACGTTTCAAATTTGTGTCGCTCTACGTCTCGGCTTAAATATCTCTCATAGTTTCAAATGTACATGTCAAGAACAGGTTGATGAAAAAGGCTTACATGCACTAAGCTGTTCTAGGAGTAGAGGTCGAATTTCTCGTCATGGAGAGCTGAATAATATAATAAGACGAGCCCTTGCCAGCATTGATGTTCCAAATATTTTAGAAGCATCTGGAATGTTCAGAGATGATGGGAAACGACCAGATGGAGTGACATTAATCCCTTGGAAAATGGGGCAACGACTGGTATGGGACGTCACCTGTGTAAACACATTTGCACCTTCCCATTTAGCTTCATCATGTAAAGAGGCCGGAAATGCTGCTGAGACTGCCTGTAAGCGGAAACACACGAAATATTCCAAATTAAAAGATCATATGTTTATTGCCTTTGCTACGGAAACCATGGGAGCTTTTAGCAAGGAAGCTAGGGAATTCCTAAAGGAAATCGGATTGAAATTAAATCTGAAGACAGGAGATCCAAGAAGTGCACAATTTTTATTTCAACGCATTAGTCTAGCAATTCAGCGAGGTAATGCAATTAGCATTTTAAGTTCCTTCCCTTCTTCTAAAACGGAAGAAATTTTTTTATTTGAAATGAACCAGAAATTATGAACATTTTGGACTGAAAATTTTGTAAACTATTTAAGTTTTGTTAGCTGCATGATATTTCTCATGCTACTTCCAAAGATGAGGAAGATGTACTTATTCGATCTTCTCAATTATGAATAGCCTAGTTTCTAGATTTTACATTTCAAACAAAAAATTAGTGTAATGTATCTTCTGTCCATAATTGTCTATGACAACAATTTTTTTCTGTGGCAATGAAATTGCATTAATGAATCCTAGTTGTTTGAGGTACTAAATTCTTATATTTTCACTGTTTTCCAAAGAGTAAAATCATGAATAACAAAGATGGAAACATTCACCCTGAATACACACAACACACACACACACACACACACACACACACACACACACACACATAATATATATACAGGGTGCGACACGTAAAACCGGCCCGTAAAGTGAACACATAAAATGAAATGTAATGTATTGAATATGATTAACTACAACACATAATGAAATGTAATCCCTGGTTGACTTTCGAGGATTTCTTGTCATTATCTCCTCCACCTGCATCTTTAATTCAGGTGTGCAGACAGATGGTCGTCTGTTCCTGGGAGCATTTTGAACCGATCCTGTACGCCGCCATTTTCAATCAATTCCTGAATGGTGCTTTTTGCTGGCACAGAACGTCCTGGAAATTTCTCCCGAAACAAATTCTTTGTTTTCACAAAAGATCCAGTGAGAATGAACCCTTCAACAATGGCAATACGCTCGGGTATCGAATATGGCATTATCACACACTGACACTCACCCGGCTTAACACAACGAGGCCTTTTTCTCAACTGGTTTCGACAAGTTTCACTGGCTGCGGCTGCACGTGACTGCTGCAGGTCACGTAAGTCGGCCCGACCTCGACACGCCATCTCTTGGTAGGAAGGTAGATTATTTAAGTGTTGCCAAAAACACAATATACCAGAATATTACGACGGGCCGGTTTTACGTGCCGCACCCTGTATATATATGTATATATATATTGATTGGAGATGGCCTCCTCAAAATCTTCTTGGGCCCTTCATTGCCCCCCCCCCCTGAAAAAACTAGCTACGCTACTGGATAATGGAAACCGATAACTTGTTGGACAACTTCTCAAAAAATATCGCTAAAACAGTATAGTTAAGAGTAATGTTTTATTGCCAATTTGGCCACAGAACCTCCCATCTAGTTCTCCAAAATTTTGTTAATCAGCGTTTGCACTGACTTTGAAAATCAGAAAAAATAAATCTAATCAGGACATGTCAGTGAAATGCCTCAAAATATCCCAAAACGCGGAAATTGCTATATTTCACAAGAGAGTCGGGAAAATGCAATCAGAATTCACGAAAGAATTCAAGTTCCTATTACTCAAACGATGTTAAGAATCATTAGAGCTGCTCGCAGATTATTTGAAGATCACCTCAAAGAATCTATGGAGATTCAGAAAATAAGATAAAAGGTTATAAACAAGATGATAATCTTTAGAAGTAAAGAAGCTTGAGAAAAACCAAAAGATGTTCGAACTGTGAAAGGAGGATAAATAAAGAAAAGGTAGTGCTACAGAAGAATAAAAAACTGTTATTAGTTTTGATGATTGTAAATAATCAAAGATAGGTCAAATTATGATATATGTATGTTTACTTCTTTATGCTTATGAGTATATTCAGAATGCAGAGATATTAAATAGATCGTTGGTGTACAATTATTGTTTGGCCCTATGCTTTATTGCTTTCCAAAACTACCGTTTGACTCATCAGTATCTACAGTAAGAAATTATAGTAATCGTTCATGGGGTTTGTTAGAAAAGTATCCAATCATATTATTTTCGAAAATTTGATGGAGTTGAAGCAAGCACGCTTGCACGAGCCGACCTTGAACCTTCGTGGGCATGCGTGAATTTTTTCCCGCCTGTCTATATCGTCAGTTGCGGGCAAGTCAGGGGTGTAGCCATGGGGGCCCATCGGGGCCAGGCCCCCCCAAATGATTTCCTGGCCCCCCCAAATGACAGCTTTTAAAACATCATCGTAAGATTACCTCGCTTCAGTCATTTAAAAATAACAAAGGTAACACATCATTAATAATTTACGGTAAAATAGTATGCAAAAATAGTTGAGTTGAGTTGATTTTGAGTTTAACGTCCCTTTCAGCAGTGAGGCTATATGAGACATGGACCTACTGATTAACGTGGAATCCGAACCACAAGAGCTCCCGCCGGGAATCGAACCCGGGTCTCCCACGCCAAAGGCGCGTACGCTAACCGCTTAGCCACTATGCAAAAATAGGATCAAAAAATAGTATAGTACACTTTTTTGTGACAGCAGATTACACTATTTGCTGCAATTTGTATTTGATAGTTTGAAGACAAAAGTTTTAACAAGCTAACCAAATAAATATAAAGCTAACCAAGAAAGTACTATAGCTTTTTCACCCACCACCTACGAACATCGATAGGTCACTTAAGACGTACCTGGAAGATAAAAAATAGTTCTGTAAGACCATGGATTCCATCGCCGTAAAACTTGGTGGGCCGTGAAGCGAAGAAAATATCAAGAGCATTTTGCACCTCCACCAGGGATTTGAACTGGCATCCTCTAAGTTCATTGTCCAAGGAATGGAACATGTGATAATCGGACGGTGCAATGACCGGGGAATATGGCGGATGTAATAGTGTTTCCCATCCAAGGCGTAGAATGGTGTCCCGGGTCATCCTAGCCACACGAGGCTTAGCGTTCAGAGTTTTGAGTTTTACATGCAAACGGCTCAACTGCTGACAGTACACAGTTGCATTGATGTTCTGACCAGCTGGTAGCAGCTTCCGATGAACAATGCCGCGAGCAGTCCATCAAACACTCAGGAGGACTTTCTGGTGCAGTGCTGGTTTCGGCTGTTTTGGAAACTGTTCATGGGATGCTAACCAATATTACGGGGCCGTGGAGCTCCGTACAGAACCCACTTCCCATCACATTCAACACCCTCTCCAAAAATTGCTCCTTCCACAGACCAGACAGCAAAGAACAGCAAGACGCTCTTGGAGGTCTCGTGTTCATTCTATCCATACGCAAGTTGACGGTGTAACTGAAATGCCAGGTAGTATGTTGGATATACCCACACCAACAACTGACCTTTGTCTTATCTTCATTCGCATTGAACTCGCCGTGTGAGGGGCCAATTCAACACATACCTCCACAAAAAGCGACCAAACTTTCTTGGTTACTTTCATACTACCATAAAACAATGGTTTTCAACTAATTATTAAGTAGATTATATTTTTATATGCTGTACCTAGTGTTTTATAAACTTTTTTTTTTTTTTTACCAGATGGAAAATTTGGTGAAAATCTACATTTTTGAAAGTATTCTTTTAGTATTTCATTCGCTCTTTTTAACGCTACTTGGAGTAAAGCAGTAAGTGAGATACATCTGTTAATAAAACAATTATTTTTTTAGTTACGAATAATAAATAAACATTTTTGTCAGGAAATCTTAAAGAAATTAAGTGCAATTTCAAAGAAAATCAGTCTTATGTATAAAGGTAACCAAGAAAGTTATGTGTTTTTTGAAGACTGTGTTCCTTTGGCCCTCACACCGTGAGTTGAATGCGAATGAAGATACGGCGAAGGCCTGTTGTTGGTGTGGGTATATCCAACATACTACCTGGCTGTGGCAGTTCAGTTACACCGTGAACTTGCGTAAGGAAGAGTGAACACGAGACCTCCACAGAGCGTCATAAGGGCGTGTATGCTGTACTATTTCAAACTGGGGTCAAATGCTGCTGCAACGGGGCGGAAGATATGCCAGGCCTTTGGTGAGGGTGTCGTGACTACGCGTACAGTGCAGCGGTGGTTTAACGAGTTTAAGGACGGCGACGGAACACTCAAAGACGCACCATGTGTCGGAAGACAAAACACGTGTACATAATGAAGATTTTCAGGCAGCAATTGAGGTGAACAGTGGCCAGACATGTAAGGAATTGGGTCTACAATTCAGTGCGAGTGGAGAAAGCATTCGACAGGACTTCCATCAACTTGGGAAGCACTAGAAGTTGGGTCGATGGGTCCCATTGATTTAACTCCGGACCAGAGGGCAACGCGAGCAAACACCTGTGTTTCTTTGCTGTCTCTTCTGAGGAAGGAGTCATTTCTGGACAAGGTGTTGACATGTGACAAGAAGTGGGTCCTGCACGAAGCTCCACAGCGCCGTCATCATTGGTTAGCATCCCATGAACAGTTAACAAAACAGCCGAAACCAGCACTGCACCAGAAGAAGGTCCTCCTGTGTGTTTGGAGGGCTTCTCCCAGCATCGTGCATCGAGAGCTGCTACCAGCTGGTCAAAACATCAATACAACTGTGTACTGTCAGCAGCTGAGCCGTGTTCACGAAAAACTCAGAACTCTGGAGCCAGCAGGGGTCCTCCTGTCACAGGACAACGCTAAGCCCCATATGGCTAAGATGACCCGGGATACCATTCTACGCCTTGGATGGAAAACTGTTCACCATACTTCCCGGACATTGCACCGTCCGATTATCACCTGTTTCATTCCTTGAACAACGAACGTAGACGCCAGTTCAAATCTTTGGTAGAGGTGCAAAATGCACTTGGTATCTTCTTCGCTTCACGGGCCCACCAAGCTCTACGGCGATGGAATCCATGGCCTTCCAGTACGTTGGCAGAAGGTAGTCGATGCTGATGGGGACTACTTTTGATCTTCTAGGGACCGATACGTCTTAGCCGCAGGTCACCTATCGTTGTTCGAAGGTGGTGGGTGAGAAAGGGATATAACTTCCTTTGTTACCTGTATAGATAGGTTCTGTGTAGGAGGTCTTAATTTGAAATAGTTACGCACAAAGGTATACAGAATGTTTGGTCCGGGGCAATAGTTCTTGGTTAAACATGATAAAAAACTACCTGTAATATAATTTATGGAGAAAAAGCAAAATAAATAAATCTATATATATAAAAGAGAACGCACAAAATCCTTTGTCCGCTCATCACGCTAATACGGCTGAACCGATTTCTTTCATTTTTGGGGGGTTGTTAGGATTTGGACCCTAGATGGTTTTTATCATATCACTTTAATTTTCAATTAGCAGTGTCTTGAGATAATTGACCAATCAGGTGTTCATACGTAGAAAAAATCCTTTGTCCGCTCATCACGCTAATACGGTTGAACCGATTTCTTTCATTTTTGGGGGGTTGTTAGGATTTGGACCCTAGATGTTTTTTATCATATCACTTTAATTTTCAATTACCAGTGTCTTGAGATAATTGACCATTCAGGTGTCCATACGTACAAATCCTTTGTTATTAGTTCATCATATAAAAATAAACGTACTTATATGCAACCCGCATGACCCTGTGACTCGGCGGGTTAACATAAATGACAGGCGCTATAAATCACTTGAAAGCGAAAAAGTAAAAATTATCTAAGTAACAAAGTTTATTGCGTTCCGGGATGACCGCAGCGAAGCGGGGCGGGTTGGGGTGACCGCAGCGAAGCGGGGCGGGTTAACATAAATGACAGGCGATATAATGTTAACATTAGTGCAATCTTCTATGGTTTTTATCATATCACTTGAAAGCGAAAAAGTAAAAATTATCTAAGTAACAAAGTTTATTGCGTTCCGGGGTGACCGCAGCGAAGCGGGGTGAACGCTGCTAGTAAATAATAAATAAATAAATAATAAAAATAAAAAATAATAATTATAATAAGCTAAAAACCAGTGTTTTTAGATTTCCGGAATTAAACCAAAATTTTCTGGTGTTTTCGGGCCTCAAAAACACGAACTGCAACACAATTTTTGTTTTGTTTTGTACATTGTAGCTGGCCCCCCTTAAAAAACGACGCCCCCCTACATAAACCTGCTGGCTACAACCCTGGGGCAAGTAGCATTTCAGTGAGGTAGTGTGTAGTGCTCGCGTCAGTTTTTCAGTGCAAGTGAAATAACGGAACGACTGGAGCAGCGCTACTGCATCAAATTTTGCCAAAAGCTGGGCGACAGCCAGATGGAAACCTTTCGAAAGATTCAGACGGCTTTCGGGAACGATGCTATGGGCGTCACACAGGTTAAGGGGTGGACAATTGGTTTAAAGACGGTCGAACATCAGTGGAGAGCGAGCCACGCTACAGTCGCCTATCAACATGCCGAAATGATCAGGTCATTGCTAACGTGAAAGATGGTGGTGATGCCGGACCATCGTGTGACTATCCGAGAAAAAGCGGAAGAGGTGGGCATAAGCGCTTTTCCGGCACATCACATTTTGAACCAAGATTTGGGCATGACGAGAGTGGCGGCGAAATTCGTACCGAAGCTGCTAACGGCGGAACAAAATCAACTTCGTGTTGAAGTTACACAGGACATGCTGGACTCTGCAAACAGTGACCTCGACTTCATAAACACCATCATCGCCGGTGATGAGTCCTGGGTGTACGGGTACGATCCGGAAACCAAATTCCAGTTGTCACAGTGGGAGCATTCCTCGTCACCAAGACCAAAGAAGGCCCGCCAAGTGCGCAGCAACGTCAAAGTAATGCTGACTGCTTTATGAGACTCCGGCGGTGTGGTACACCACGAGTACGCATCACAGGGTATCGACTCTTACTTGCAACTGGATTGTTTCAATTCAATTATTTGAAAGTAGGATAATTTATATAGTGCACAGCGGACCGAAAGTTTGGGCGTAACAACTAGTTACTTAGATACCACGCAATTGATTCACTTTTAAACAGATAAATCGAATGCTTCCTTCGTTGATTGTGTCTGTAAATTTGAGCCACTTATTCTGCAACCTTGTTCACACTTGCACGAAGATGATAATCACTTTATAAACAAATTTTGTACTGTTGGTGCAAGAGTTCTAAAATTGAAAAAGAAAAGAAAAAAGAAACATTGATAAACTAGTTGTTACGTAGATTTTTTTTCGGTTATTTTTTGATAAAAGAACTGCAGATTTTAGGGGAAGGTAGTCGAATTCTGCGCGGTGGATAATTCTGCGCACACGTGTTTCTTCAACTTGGAGATTCTTTACGACACATTGGTTGCTGCTGCCATGAAGCGACCGTTACTAGTAACTAACATTAAAGGAGGAAAGCCAATATGTTAAATGTTTAGGCTGTAAGTGGCAGTTGAATTATTTCTTCCCTGTTGATGTTAAATTGTCTTTAAGAGAATTAAGAAATACATTCTATATTTTATATATTTCTAGATCGTTACTTTTATATTCCACTTATATTGTAAATGGACATTATAATTACGGCAATTCGTAGTTCTAATCAATTTTTAATAGCTCGTAGTTTTGTGTTTTTTGTTAAATGGCGGAGTCGGGTTATTCTGCGCAAAATCGATGGGTTATTCTGCGCAGTGCGCAGAATTGCACCTCAAGAAGTTGTATGTTAATAACAAGCATACGTAATAGATCTGCAAAATATCGTCACTCTCTGATTAAAGATACAGGGAAGAATAGAAAGAGCAACTACGAGAGGTATGCAGAGGGACAACTAAGAGAAGCTATCAGTGCTGTTAAAAGTGAGTGTGCGATTCGAGAAGTTGGAAGATTGTACGGAATAGCAGAATCTAGAATCTACTATTCGTCTACGGATGAAAACTGGAAATATGGAACATGCTACTCTCGTAAGTGTTCTCGCGAGAACAAAACACGAATTGGTGGACTATGTGATAAGCGTTGCAAGCGTTTGGTATCACACCTATAGACCATCGGTGTTTGGCATACGAATTTGCTGAAGCAAGTCGAATTGCGCATAATTTTGATGGAACTACCTAATTTGCTGGAAAGGACTGGTTGAGACTATTTCTTTAAAGAAATCCAAGAATAAGCCTAAGGAAACCTGAAGAAGTAAGTTTGAATAGGATAAATTGATTCAATGAAGAAGCGGTGACACTATTCTTCAATAACTTGGAAACAGTAATGAAAAAGCACCATTTTCCCCTAAGTAGAAATTTCAACGTGGACGAAAGGGGTATTTCGAACGTACAAAAACTTGTGAGAATTTTAACACCTAAAGGTCAGAAACAGGTAGGAAGTGCTATGGTGTGCGAGCGTGGAAAGACAGTCACTGTTGTGTATGCTTGTAGTGCATTTGGAATCTTCGTCTCTCCCATATTTATATTCTCACGGCGTCGCATGTACGATCTCGCCAGTATTTTCGATGAAGCATACGTCAAAGTTCCAACTATGGACAAAGCCATAGCTGGATTTAGGGCTGTGGGAATAATACCATTAAACCCTGACAAATTTTCAAAATCAAACTTTCATGATGTCACTATGGAGGAACCTAACATAGTCATTACTGCTGGAGATGATGAGGACAGGTTGGTATAAAACGTCGAGGAAACTAGTCGTGATTGTAGAATTCATACTTCAACAGAACATAGTTTTAGTGTCACATCTCAGAATCACATTGTTCTCCCTTATCATAGCACGCTTATGATTTCAATACACTCAAAAATATGTAATATTTTGTTCAGTTATAAAACAAGTAGAGAATAAAGTATAAACTAAAACCTGTAGCCCACCTTGTCGTTCTTTTTCTGAACCCATGTCATCTACATATCTAAGTATGTTATATGTTATGAAAATGTTTCCCTGCTTTAAACATATATATTTGCTTTGCGCAGAATTACCCCATATTACGCGCAGAATTACCCACCTAGTTGGGTAATTCTGCGCAAACGTATAGTTCAGGTTTTTTGTCTATTGTCGAGTACTGGTATGAGCTTTTACTCAAACTACGTATTTAGCTTGTCTACTACACAGCAAACAATGGCTATGCAAAGTTATGTCGTGATACTTACAAAAACAGCGGAGAAATAACGATTTTTCCTTAAGTGCGCAGAATTCGACCACTTTCCCCTAATTACACTTTTGAATACACTAACAGTGTGAGGTTTTCTAGTTAGGTAAGACTATTAGGTACGTACGACTTCATATTTGCGCAACGAATGAAGCTTTAAGAATTATTTGCTCAGCAAATAACGATACCTTCACTTGTATATGGTCATATTTTACGACACAACTAGCTATATATACGTACGAGTGGGACATCCTGTATATATAATACATTGTATATATACGTATTACAAAACAAAATATTGAGAATTCACCCCTGTTGCTTACTTAAATTAGGCCTACATCAAGGGTTTCAGATTTTGCAAAGTCAAGATCTTAAATACTGCGCTGTTGAATGCTGGGGAATGTTATCCTAATCGCATAAAATAAATTAAGAATTGACCTCACTTCAACGAAAAATACAAACTCAATGTATGCAGACGCATAAATTATGAAGCAGGCGAAGAAATCTCACACGTTTCTTATAGGCTCGTGCTGACTTCATTACACGCTCAATTCTGTGATGGAACAATTACAAACTACTAGAATTATGAGGTAAACGTATATGCTCCCTATTCATAATAAACTTCTGACCAAAAAGATGATGATTCTTAAATATCAATGTATTATAATTCTCACTGAACATGAGAAAAACCCAGAAATACAATTGGTATATTTAATCAGCAACTCGAACTATGGAGTCATTATGAAGTTATTTAATGTCTTTGATAGTTACAAAAGGATAAACTGTTGGTGATTTTGGTTTGTTAGAGTTCAGCATTCTTTTTCGGCATCCACGCTATATAAGACGTGGATCTATAGTTTAAGGTGGAATTCGTACCAGCGTAGTGCGTTGAAATTTCACATGCAATCGTATCCGGGACTCAGTGTACCAAACGCGCTGTCGCTAGCAACCAAATCAGGGGGAATGTCTTTGTTGCTGATTGTTGCACACAATATTTTGCAAAGAATATGAACAGTTTGAGTGATATGACCGAAACTTGTAGCTTGTGTATGGGTAAACTGACATTTGAACCACTATGTACAGGGTGTTTATTAACTATATTGCCAAACTGTAAGAGGTGATTCCTTACATCAAAATAGTTCATGTGGATCTGTGGGAAGAAGTACATAGTTTTAGAGTGAGAGCTGTTCAAAATCGTTGAAAAGCCAAATTTCAGCACGTGCTATTTCAAATTCAAGAAGAGACTGGGATAGTATACTACCCGAGGTATTGGGTTTTATCCAGATACCAGCTAGTGAACCAAACAGTTTGAGGTAAAAGCTAGATGTTGGCTGACTGTTCGAAGAACAGCTTTTAGCCAATAAATCTGATAAGGAACAGCTAAACTAATTCTCGAAAGGTCGGTCGTGCAAAACTAATCGCAAGCTTTAGGCGAGGCACGACTCGGAAGATGACTCGTTATGCTCAAAGGGGCCCCTAAAATATCCAGCTACAAGCGGTATGTCAACCAAATGGGTACTCCTGGCATTCGTTGTGCATCCAGTAAGTGATTTCTGGACGATTGCCGACGAATTGATTTGGAACCTGCGGTTTTAAAGTGCTCAGGTGTAACGGGTGCAGAGGCAGACAATTCCGCGGTCACAGTGTGTATACTCTGAGTGCAAAAGTTCAGGGGTCGAACGAGCGTACGGAGTCAGAATTCCTTCGAGAGTGTCGAAGAAGTGTGACGATCTCTGGATTAATTTTTATTGGGTACGAGATGATCCGAACTACAGAAGTTCCTTCGGGTATCTTCAGAATGAGTCTTCCGATATGTATCAACTTTGTGATTAGAACACGTCATAGGAAGCAGGCGACGTTATCAGGAGATGTAACCTGCTCCGCCTGCGTAGTGATTAGTTCGTGTGTGTTCACCTCTATGGATATTTTCATACGGTGTATTATTACAATAGTTGTATACAATATTCACCAAGTTGATTATACAAGCCAGAAGAAATGTAGATATATCATTATCCTTTAAGCAAGAATACAGACCAATGAAACATTTTATCAAAAACAATGTTTTAGAAACAAGAAACACTAAATCCAAAGACTAAAGATGAAATACTTTTACAATAATTCCAATAATATTACTAGTAATTATAATGACTAATAAATTGTCATTGAGACATCCAGTGGTGCTATTCTAATATTTTAACAACCAGTTCAAAACAACACCGACAACGTTCGGGAGGAGATTTCTGACAGCAAGATAGGGCACAAAATATAGACCAACCTGGGTGCACAAATGCTTCCCTTCGGAGTTATAGGTTGCCAAATATATGAAAAAGTCAACTTTAAAGATCCATAGATCCAAAACTATCCAAACCTATGGAACCTACCGTAGTCGGGCCAAGGCTTCATTTAGAAACTAGGATCTGCCGTATCAAAATATCCAAGTTTCAGAATCCTGCGGTACTTCCGCAACAACTTTTATAGAGGTAGTTGGTGAGTACTTCAAATTATATGCCAGTAGCCAAACTCCCTGATTCTGAAACATGTATTTTTGGATAGCGCATATATTAGTACCTAAGTGAAGTCTTGACCCGACTACGATAGGTTCATATTTTCGACAGCCCCATAACTCCGAAAGCAAGCATTTGTACACCCAGGTTGATGTCAGGAATCTTCTCCCAAACGTTGTCGTTGTCGTTGTATATATATATACATGTATATCCAGAGGCATTGTAGAAGACCTTACGTATGGTTTCACACCTTCCTACGTCGAGACATAGGTGATGACGTCATAATTTTAAAATATATATATTTTCTTTTATTAAGCCTATGTTCATTATTTTTGGCGGTTTATTTTTGCACGTAGGAGATTGAAATTTTGCACAAACATTCAGTCCACCGAGTAGTATTTACCAGTTTTTTTTTTAGATTTCTGCGTTAAAACATGGGGAGGGGGGTTCAGAGGGGCAAAAAGTTGAAAAAAGGGATATTTTTAACCCGCCTTAAATACATGATGGAGACATGTGAATGGTACCACATGAAAGGCAGTTCTATTCTGAAGAGAATGATTGGCGGATTATAATCCTAGGGTAATTAGGGATGTGTCAGGGAATTTTTAAAAAATATCCTGTATACGGGAATATGGGACATTGTCGGTATATATATATTTTTTGGCGGGCTTACTTTTGCACCTAGAAGATTGAAATTGTGCATAAACATTCAGCTCACCTAGTAGTATTTATCAGATTTTTTTTCAGATCTCTGCGTTAAAACAGGGGTGTTCAGAGGGGCAAAAAAGTTGAAAAATTGGATATTTTGACCAAAAAATCCCTTTCTTTGGTATTTTCCCGCCTTAGATACATGATGGAGACACGTGAGTCGTACCGTCTGAAAGGCAGTTCTATTCTGAAGAGAATGATGGGCGAAAAATGACACTACGGTAATTAGGGATGTCTCAGGGAATTTTTATCAAAATATACTTCTGTACAGGAGAATATGGAGCATTTTCGGTATAATTTTTTTTTGCGGGCTTATTTTTGCACCTAGAAGATTGAAATTGTGTACAAACATTCAGTCCACCGAGTAGTATTTAATAGATTTCTGCGTTAAAAATGGGGCAAAAAGTTTAAAAAAGGGAATTTTGACTTAAAAATCCCTTTCTTCGGGATTTTCCCGCCTTAGAAACGTGATGGAGACATGTGAATGGTACCGCTTGAAAGACAGTTCTATTCTGAAGAGAATGATTGGCAGATTATAGTCCTAGGTTAAATAGAGATCTCAGGAAATTTTTTACCTGCGATCATGGTCTTTTGCGGTAATTTGGGGCATTGTAGGGATTCTTGATAAAATTTCTCCCGCTCTTACTATTCAAGATAGAAACTTGAAATTTGGCACACACATTCAGTCTACTATTTATCAAATTTTCTGAGGTCTCTACATTCACATAGGGCCGTTCCAGAGGGGCCCAAAATGTGAAAAAAATTTCCCCGAAAATTTCCCTTTGACATCACTTTTCCCTCTCTTGGTATATAGTATGGGCATGCAAGTGGTACCATTTGAAAGCCTTCTCCATTCTGAAGAGAATGAGGTATGAACCATGATCCTAGGATAAATAGTGATGATGCAGTAGCTGCTTGACTGAAAGTCTAAAAAATACCCCCAAAACCCAAGATCCCGGTGTGTGTGTAGTCCAGGAAATCTAGAGCAATTTTACCCTCAACCAGGGCAAAATTGCAACCTTTAGTTTTACACCTGTATTTTGTTTAGGTACCCCACCTGATGAAAATATCCAAAATCCGACAAAATCGGACCACGGGAACACCTCCAAAAACGGGTTTCAAAATGGCGGACCATGGTTTTTCGAAAAAATCGTAGACCTTTACGTTGGCGGCTCTAGTAGTCCTCTTAATTGACACAGAGACATGAATGATACCTCGTTGAAACGCCCATAGACAACGAATTCCAACGAAGTGACTTTTGTACCCATCATGCCCAACCCCTAGAAAAAGAAGAAGAAGAAAGTTGATTTTTTTGTTTTCTCTCTTCTAAATTGATATTTCTTGGACCCTTGCAACACTGTACGTCCTCATACGCCTTCAGAAAAATTCCCACGCGTAGACCAGATATTGGTAACAATAACATTAAAAAATGAAGGACGTATGTTTAACAGTAAGGGAGATAAAAATTCGGAACCACGGACCAAGGAGGGTCACTCTGTATATTTTTTACAGTGGTCTAACTTATGTTTCTTAGATCTAGCATCCTCCCTAATTGTCACAGGGACATGAAGCATACCGCATTGGAAAGCTTATGGAACCCCCTTGCCAACGACGTATCGTTTGTGCCCCCTGTGCCCAACCTGTAGAAAAAGAAGAAGAAACCTTGAAAAAATTGGGAAAATCTACGCTTTTACCTTTGTTGGGCTCTAGAAACCATAAAAATCGTTGTGCACAAGGGGCACATACGATACGTCGTTGGAAAGGGGGTTCTTTAAGCTTTTCTACAAATCAGTACTGAATAGCGTACTTAAAATCATAAAGAATAAACCATAGTAACTATGTAGTTTAATAAGCCAAGATGGATGTTACATTTACTTTAAGTGTTCCGCAATGTTGTTTCACTACGTTAGCAAAGGCGATTCAATAATAACTCGTAAACATGTTTCAATTTTCATAGTTCTTGAATTGTTTTCACACTTCTGTAGCGGATAATGTAGACCATAATCTCCAAACGCTGAGTGGTTTAGGCACATTCCATGGTATGGGAATGTTGGTGGCCATTACTCCATCCACTACTACCAGTCTAACCATTCTTCGGAAGCCTGTCTCTGATGCTGATGTGAAGTCCCTTGCCAGTGTTCCCATTCATACATACACTGAAGCCAGGGCTATTCTTGAAAAGGTCAACTGTGAACTGGTAACAGCACCATCACCGAACGAAAGCTCCCTGGACATTTTGTGGAAACTTTGCTGGCACTTTCCGTCAGGCACTACAAACTGGTCAGGAATGATGCAGGCCATTCACGCAGATCCATCTCTTCATCATACAGGGAAATCCACTGTTCTCTGCTTACCGATTATTGACCTCCCTCCATCTGATATGTCATGCATCTATTCCACTTTAGTGTACCTGAATAATCTTGCGAGAAAATATAAAGTCACACCAATCATCACCTTAGACCAACCACTGTTTTGGAAAGCTTCACGTATCCTGCATGACAGAGGACATAACACCAGTATTAAGGACACGGTTCTCCTGTTGGGCTCATTTCATACTCTGATGAACCTTCTAGGAGCAATTGGTTCCCTGATGGATGGTTCAGGCTTACGTGAAATCTTGCATGAGGTTTATGGAGAAAATTCGGTTGTACATATGTTAAGTGGCAAGTCCGTAGCAAGAGCCTTCCGTGCGCACATGACGGTTGACCACGCATTAAGTGCACTGCTTGTGGAGAATGTTTTTCTGGAGACCAATAACGGAATACACAGAACTATCATCGATGCTTACTCTCTCTACCAGAGTCTGATGTCGGGTGAGATTAATGTAACTGGAGCTAGTTCTTCACCTCTTCTTCAAGAAGCCCAGAAAAAAATAGAAGAACGAAAGTCAGAACTTATTAACACATCAAAAACAAGTCAGTTGTGGCTTGCATACCAGCGCATGTTGACTACTGCAAGGAAACTTGTGGCAGCAGACCGAACAGGAAGCTGGGAGGATCACCTTGATGCTATAGCAGAGTGCATTCCCATATTCGCTGCAGCAGGACACTTCAATAATTTGAAGTCGACATGCTTGTACCTGCAAACAATGTTAACGCTGCCATCAGTTAATCCAACAGTTCACGAAAGCTTTCAAAATGGGTTCGGAGTTATTAGAAGAAGCAACCGTTATTGGGCTGGGTTGTCTTCTGATCTAGTCATAGAGCAGGTTCTGATGAGATCGCTAAAATCCACTGGAGGTCTAACCCATGGGAGTGGAATGTCGGAGATGCAACGATCTTTGTGGGTGCTCTCAATGCCAGCATGCTCCGAGTATAATCTGGCGATGCAAACTCTTACTCACACAGCATATGTCACTAGCCAACAACATAAAGAAGCCGAAACGTCAAGTATGTCACGTGATATCAGTGACACACGTCGCATTCTTGCACGACTGCAGCCCATCTCACCATTTGACGGAGACAAATCATTGAGAAACATTGTCACTGGCGTCATAGCGGATTCCTCGGTCAACGTCCATAATTTATTTTCAGTTGGGGAAGAGCTTGCGAAGAAACTATCTGGCAAAGACCTGTTCACTGTGAAGTGGAAGCGTGCTGATAAAGTCAAAACTCTAGCATCCGCGAGTAGTGTTAAAATCAGCAACGATATCTCCGTCGATTCGAATCTTTTGTTTCAAAGACTGTTAGTTGTCGCTAATGCAGGCAGCACATCTTTAGAGACCTTAGCTCATGAATCATGTGCCTACCCACCAGCTTTATTTGAGTCACCCAGCATGATGCATAAGGCAGACAAAGCCCCACTGGCCCATGTGATACTAGAGTTCAGCAAGCAGCAGACCGCATAGTTTGAGGAAACGGAGCCAGACGATATTCTGTATGTCTTAGACGGAGGATCTTTGTTACATAGACTACAATGGTGTAAAGGCAGTTCGTACGACAATATCGCTGCATCATTTGCTGAGTATATAGTTCGTAAATATGGCACATCAACCATCGTGTTTGATGGGCATGGATCACCATCAACGAAAGATGCCACACACCGCCATCGAGCTGGATCCTGTGCTGGTCCAACAGTGCATTTTATGCCATCGATGGAATTCGTGGGCAAAAAGGACAGCTTCTTGTCCAACAAAAGTAATAAGGAGCAAATGATCGACCTCATAACAGTCCACCTAGAGAAAGTAGGTTGCATAGTGCTTCACGCTGACGGAGATGCTGATGTTCTGATAGCCACAACAGCAGCCACAGCTTCCAAAACCTATCACACTTTTGTGATTGGAGAAGACACAGACGTACTACTTTTACTCCTATATTACTCACAACCGACTCCATTCCGCCTCATCTACCGCAGTGACATAAATACAAGAAAAAACGTTAAGCCCGATTATGACATACACCTAATTCGTGAAAGTCTCAGTCCCAGCCTGTGTGAACATCTCCTCTTTTTGCATGCCTTTACTGGTTGCGACAGCACATCACGAGTGTATGGGCTTGGAAAGCAGAAGGCATTTATAAAAATGCAGAAAGACTCTAGACTTCGAGAAATAGCTTCTGTATTTTGTTTTCCTGGCCAGCCAGCAAGCGCAATAATCGAAGCCGGGCATAAAGCAATGGTTCTATTGTTTGGGGGTGATGATCACATCGACCTCACTCGTCTTAGACATCGCATGTTCAGTGCAAAAGTCACAACAGCCAAATGTTTCGTAGCTCCAGAAAGACTGCCACCAACTGCGTCTTCCATCAAATTCCACTCTCTTCGCACCTACCACCAGGTCCAGGTGTGGAAGTCGAAACCTGCAAACGCTACAGAATGGGGCTGACAAGAAAGGAATGGTGAGCTCCACCCAATCTTATGTGATCTACCACCAGCTCCAGCGAATTTGCTCACCATTGTTCATTGCAACTGTGTTACCGGGTGTGCAACAACGCATTGTACTTGCAGAAAGCATGGCTTTCCATGTGCTATTGCTTGTGGTGTCTGCCAAGAAACTGAATGTTTTAACTGTTTAAATGAATATGGTGAGGACAGTGTTAGCTTAGGCAATGACGATGTAGAAGTGTAATGTTCCTCCCAAAGTCTTTCGTTATTCCCATTCTTTTGCTTAAGAATATTTTTGTTTTATGTATAGTACTTACATTAAAGCGACCTTTGATTTAAAGAAAGAAACAAGATTTTTTCAAGCGTACAACGATTATCAGGGTTGCCAGAGCCCAAGAAAGTGTAGATTTTCCCAATTTTTTCAAGGTTTCTTCTTCTTTTTCTACAGGTTGGGCACAGGGGCACAAACGATACGTCGTTGGCAAGGGGGTTCTGTAAGCTTTCCAATGCGGTATGCTTCATGTCCCTGTGACAATTAGGGAGGATGCTAGATCTAAGAAACATAAGTTAGACCACTGTAAAAAATATACAGAGTGACCCTCCTTGGTCCGTGGTTCCGAATTTTTATCTCCCTTACTGTTAAACATACGTCCTTCATTTTTTAATGTTATTGTTACCAATATCTGGTCTACGCGTGGGAATTTTTCTGAAGGCGTATGAGGACGTACAGTGTTGCAAGGGTCCAAGAAATATCAATTTAGAAGAGAAAAAACAAAAAAATCAACTTTCTTCTTCTTCTTTTTCTAGGGGTTGGGCATGATGGGTACAAAAGTCACTTCGTTGGAATTTGTTGTCTATGAGCGTTTCAACGAGGTATCATTCATGTCTCTGTGTCAATTAAGAGGACTACTAGAGCCGCCAACGTAAAGGTCTACGATTTTTTCGAAAAACCATGGTCCGCCATTTTGAAACCCGTTTTTGGAGGTGTTCCCGTGGTCCGATTTTGTCGGATTTTGGATATTTTCATCAGGTGGGGTACCTAAACAAAATACAGGTGTAAAACTAAAGGTTGCAATTTTGCCCAGGTCAAACCGTATTTTGACTCGACTAGTGTGTAGTGTCCCACCAGGAAAGTACCATATTTTGAGGAATTATAGTATAGGTCATGACAAGCATCAATTGAGATATCAATGAAAAGACCACTTTATTTCATACACATTGCTTCAAAGATACACATCTCGAAAACTAAAGAAGACATTGGAGTCATTCATAAACAGGTAGGTAGCATGTGTAATAGGCATTAGATACATATCACATTCATTACACTCAGAGATCCTAGTATCCCGGACAAAATACTGGAATTCATATTCAAATTCCTATCTGCCCATTTAAATTTCTGTTTGCCCATTGAGTTGAAACAATTCAAAGTTGCTTGTTCTCACAATAGAAGCGAGCAGGAAAAGTCCAGAGCTGTTTTCACAAATTTGTTTGGCTTCTTTCTCTCATTCTTGTCTAGGTTATCCCCATGCCGTAAGCGTCGGTGGACCACCGATGAACAACTAGCGACATTTCGCCAAAAATTGGCGACGCCGTAGTGACGATCCGGGGGCCCTACTTCCGTTTTGAAAATTATACTACCAGCAGCAGAGATCCAACGAAACGCCAATAACCTTCAAAATATGTTAAATTGCATATATCCTTGATTTGTTTACATTAAGATGAATCTGAAACACACACACACACACACACACAAATGATACCCTGGAGTGGGTGCGAACTATTTCATAGTTCGTCCATACTCACTTTCTAATGATCGGCCACAATTTTCATGGAAATTTATACAATTATACACACTCATCTCAAGATTTTTCACTTCATGATGAAGAGGCACTGGTTACTCTTGATCTCTAGAGCTCACTTTAGAAACAATTCGTCAGGAAAATAATAATATATAATAATAACCACATGACCATGACTAGTGTTAGTTCGTGTTGGTCCCTTCGCGGTCCCTCACCGATCGAAGGAGCGCGGACCAAAATGAAGTCCTCGGTGTTACGCTGTGGTAACTTCAACACCCCGACTCTAGATACCTGTTTCGACTCGACGAAACCCTGTCGCCAGGGGCACACTAGCCGCAACCCTTCTACGCTTTGCTATATCGACGATCGGCATTTACCGGCAAGTGGGCCACTAGATGTTGGCTGCGTTTACGGTATGGGGATGTGTGTGTTTCTGTCTGGGTGCAACAAACGGTTCGCCGAACTCGAAACATTTTAACAAGCGGTTCTAGCGAACCGGCTGAACAGCACCATTGGAGACATCTATATAGATATATGCTTACCAGTCATTTCAATATTGTAATTATATAAAGCAGAGATGAAGGAAGGAATATATCTAAACAACGAAGAATTCAGCAAAGATAAACAGGCAAGAGTTAAAGGTTAACAAGCTCTTTTGTAGATTACAAGTCTGTCTTCCAAAGGAAGAAGTAGAAGACAAGAAAATGATATTTTAAAACAAAATACAATACACTATTACTCAGAAAGAATAATATTTTAAATGTTTTTACGAGGGTAGTCCAGAAGTACCCGATCTGGCGTATAGATGGTGGCTGTAGTTTGAAAAATATTATTATGGTCGAGAGTACCAACCTTACAAAGCTTAAGTTTGAAGTTTGAAGATGCTACGTTGTTTAGTATTTATTTGGCAGCCATCAATAGTGAACACCCTCAGTGAATTTGTAAACATGGAACAAATGAATCATCTTTATGTAATACTTTGATTCGAAGGGTCTCAATCCAACCAATACCAAAGTCGAGGTAGACTCTATTCTGGAGAAGTATGCTCCTTTGTTTACAAGTGAAATATTGGGTGGCAAGGTTGAAACAAGGTCGTACGAGCTGCCCCCTGCAACGACGAACATTGCAGTGGTCAACTAAATGAGATGACCACGCCAAATATGGTGAAGAAGATCCACAAAATGGTATTGGATGACTGTCAAACTGAAAGTCCACGAGCTAGAAGACATGGTAGCCATTTCAAAAAGTGTTGTACATCGCATATTGACTAAACATTTGGGATGGGAAGGCTGTATGCGAGAGGGGTGCCGCGTCTGCTCACAATGGAACAAAAAACCGCGTCGTGAGGATATTTCAACCGAGTATCTGGCGATGTCTTACAGCAATAAAGATGTCTTTTTTTGCGCGTCGATTCATAATCATGGATGAAACATGGTTCGATCACTTCACACCTGAGACGAACGGTCAAAACAATTTTAAATTTTACATTATTGTTTTCAACTATGATTGTGTGTGAAAAGTATACATTGTTAAGTTATTACAGCATCCGGGTGCGATCGTGTACCTTCCTGATTGAGATTTTAGTCCCTGTGAAGGGCTTAGCCATTCTATTACGGTTCTGGGTTCGAGCAGCATAGTGCTGCGCGGTGCACACCATCCTCAACCGGCCTTCGCAGAGTACTCTCTCTACTCTTCGCCCTCAAATAATATAGTTTTGCACTATCTTATTTGAGGGTTCAGAAACTTCGTCCCCACGACTATCGTTTAAGGAAGGCCCGACACACCTCACCGTTACGGTCCAGATCCGGACGGAACCACCTGGGCGAAGATCTAAGGCGGGTTACGAAAAATAGATGATAACATCACCTACTCTCATAGATTACTTACAAGCGACACAATGACCATAGTCTTACTTCGTCATGCGATCTAGAAAAAGAGAAAACGAACAAATCTAAACATTACAGTGCCATTTATTCAATAGATAAACATACCTGTGATACACTGATTATTTTGGATATATAGCCCCGCTTACGTAGTGAATTCGTAAAAACGCGTTAAAATCGTCCACTATGACAGTTTGGTCCGTCGTGGCGCCAGTTACTTTAGTCACATTTTGTTGTTCACTCACCGAATCTGAAGTAATCTTCACATAGATATTGTTCTTTCTTCAAATTTCAAGTGTTTATGTAACAGTCGTTCCTGGCCGACTTAACAACAGCATTATGTAGCAGCTACCATTGGATGAAACAAGTTGTTCAGACTTTTTTGGTTTAGTCTGTAGTTATGTGTCCATTACCTTCAAGAGCAACCTGCGAAGTTCCTTGTTTCATTCGTAATCTCGATCACGCCCCCTTGTCGTTATAAAATATTACTTGGGGATGATTTACTTTAATAACGACTTACGTAAAAAACACCAGAATATTCAGATTAACAATACTATTTTCACTGAATATTTATGCATATTCGAAGATAACGATGGATTTTCCAAATTACATGACAACTTCTACTTTCTTCTTAAATAACGTCTGGTTACAAGATCATGACATGATCAGCAAAAAATAGCTGAGTCATTAACATCAACACACACCAACACTTCAACGAAAAACTAACTATTGCCTATCTCTTCTTTCCTTTTCTTCTTCTTGTATCCTCTCTTTTAGCACCACTAGGCGGCAGCACGATCAGTGAGAAACATTTACCACACAAAGTGTACGAATTCAAATGAACGTCACATAATGCACTAACGCAGAACTTGCGTTTATACGGAAAATATTTTAAGCAAAATTTTGGTACAGTTACATTGGCGGTCGAAAGGAATGTACGTGCACCATTGAATAATGGTAAACGTTCAAGAACCCTGACTGTAGTTTCACTTCAATAATCACCAGTGTTCCAAAGTCAAGATTGACACTAGTTCACAAGGAAGTTTATAAGAACTTTCGCCGAGTGACACTTCATCAGATGAAAGAGTTTCATTTAACGTAGTAAAACGACAAACGCGTGGGGCATTTATACACTTACGTAAGAGTTCTATGGGGCTTTCATACGTAAAGTCTTTAGAGTTTTCTTTTTTTACATTCGGCACTGTCACTAAGTTAAACATTTATAAGTGCATGACTCACAATTAATATACAAATAATTCTCATGATATACTTTTGATATTTAAATTACAATATTGCTATATGCGCTCTTATTATTAAAAATAACACAAACATTATACGAAATCATGGCATTATTTAGACGTAAAATATTCACATTACTTACTTTACGATATTATATGAAAACTATAGAACATGAACAAATCATTATCATGAATAACTCAACTTTTCAACAAATAGATAAAACAAACATTATTTGAATGATATATTTCAATATTCCACAAGAGGAAATGAACAAACTTATTCTACACACATTATACTTAAATTGCATAAATGACGAAGCATACTTGCACTTCTCACGCTATTCTGACAAAGAAGTTACGAAAACAAAATTGTTATTCAAAAATACAAGATTACATATCACTTAAACATAATAATTACATGAAATAAATTTATTACCACTCTTTTGTACTGTTACAATAAGAGTGAGGCCGGATAGAAGTAAGTCTGCCACACTTTTACGCTAATAAGCGCCTATCCACTTAAATTTTTAAGTCTCCCTTCCCCATTTTACATTTATATTATCATCCCACCCCTTTGGAATGGCAACAAGACCTTCTAGTGAGGTAGGAATATAAAACAACATAGAAAAATGAACCCAAAGGTTAAAAATAAATGAGGGGGGGGGGGAGTTGCCATTCATAATTCAATGCTTGTGTCACAGTGTTCCACTGACACATAAAAACTTACTCTCACTCTGACAAAATCAGAGCTTATCATCGTTTACATTTGTAATAATACATGAATACTAGACAACTCACCTCATACAATTGGTGGTTTAAGATCTTTCAGTTAGTCTTGATAACTTATCGCAAAGCATCAACAAGACAATACAATAATTTATGTAAACGAGAGCTTGTAACTCATGTTTCCTTTACATATGAGTACTAATAAACAACATTCTCATACATATTAGCATTTAAGAAATAATCATATCAGTGACTTTTTTTTTTACATGTCACGTCTGTTTAGCTTAGGATTCAGCAAATGATTTAAAGCTAACATAAGAGTACGATACCGACAATCTAGCTTATCGTTTAAATATTGCAAATATGTATCACATTTCAATAGCTCTTTCAACAACAACTGAACATTGAACTTATTACTTTCGCTCTGGTTGAACACAGACAAACTAACTCTTGTTATATTCAAAGAATTAACATTTACTAAAGTTTCCGGTTCACAAGAATCAGTTTTTTCACTATTTTCTTTTACAGAATCAAATTCTCTTTCATGTATATGTTTCTTAGCTAATTCTAACCAGATGTTCCTAGTTTTTTGAGTGGGTCTCCACACCCTCATACGATCGATAGAATGTATGCCACAAGATTCTCCAGTTAAAGGATCTACAAGTTCAAAGACTTTGTCTAAAATTTTATTTTTACAAAATAGTGGACTTTTGTAAAGCATGAAAAACTTGCGAATCTTTTTGTCTACTGCTGAACTCAAATGAGATTGCAACAAAAATACCAAATCATTTTCTTTTATTTTATATTTTCTTTCTTGGGATGCATTATATTTCTCGTTTCTTTTTCTAACTTTTTCACTTCTGCGGTAGTCAGCCATTATGAGTTTATTTTCCCAATTTACAGGTTCACTTTCATCATAGCTTTCGTTTGTTACAATGCCAAAATGCTTCAACACAGAATAATTTGCTTTCACATTTAAATGAAGACTAGCAGGGCTGACACCTAAACTACTACACACAGAATAATTTAACAAAATGACAATTTGAGGTATGTATCTTTCCCAAGAAGTATGTTCTTCGTTACACAACAATTTGAACAACCTATTCGTCTCCCTATGGATTCTCTCTACAATTGAGCTCTTCGGATGGTAGGGAGTTACATAGTGAATTTTAATACCATATTCTTCCATTTTAGATTTAAATTTTGCCGATACAAAACATCCACCATTGTCCACCAATATGGATTTTGGAATTCCCATGGTTACAAAATAGTAATATTCTAAACATCTTAAAACACATTTGGTCGTTGCATTTCTGATTGGGAACATTGTGTAATATCTGCTAAATACATCTAAAATTGACAATGCAAATTTATTTCCATTATGAGAAGGTGGATAAGGTCCTAACAAATCGATCGAGACCATGTCTCTTACATTCTTTACAGCCACAGTTTGTAAAGGTCTAGCTGGTGGCGAAGTTTCAACTTTCGTACGTTTACAGACAACACAGTCACGCAAATAATTGCTGATATCTCTACGCATGGACTTCCAATAACAACAATCACTTACAAAGCCTAAAACCTTCTCAAAACCAAAATGACCTTGTTCATGATAATTTTGAATTACATCATTCACGAGTGAAGGAGGAATACAAATTTTCCATTGATTAGGAAAATGGTAACTACGATTCAACAAAATTCCATTTTCGATTTTGTAAAATTCACCAATATTTCGATTCTTAACCTTAACATAAGGATCATTGGGATTCTCTAAATACTTCATGATATTTTCATACTCTGCGTGTTCTCTTTGTTTACTGATCAAATCTTGTACAGACAAATGTTTAAAACAAGATGGCAACACTTCGTACTTATTAACTTCATGCTTTTCAACCTCAGGAAACAGAATGATACGTGACAATGCATCGCTAGCTTGATTATCTTGACCTTTAATATATACAATTTGTACATCAAATCCCTGAATTTGTAAACTCCAACGAGCAAGTCTAGAATTCCACTGTCTCATTTTGTGCAAATATACCAATGAATTATGATCCGTGTAAACTTTTACATGTCTTCCATACAACAATTGAGACCAACGTTTGAGCGCGACTACAATTGAAAGACACTCACGTTCAGTCACAGTGTAATTCTTCTCAGCAGGTTTTAACGTTCTACTATAAAACCCTAAAATATGTTTCTTACCGTCTACTTCTTGAAAAAGAATGTTTCCCAAAGCAACTGAACTACAGTCTGTAATTAAACAAAAATCATGATCTAACAAAGGATGTGCAAGCATCACCTCTGGAACTAAATCACTTTTCAATTGATTGAAACTATCTTCACAAGATTGATCCCAGATCCATTTTTTATTTTTCTTTAACAAACCAAATAAAGGTTCAGATTTTTGAGCGAAATTTTCAACAAATTTGGCACACCACTGGAATAAACCTAAAACTCTTTGTAATTCTTTCAAATTTCTAGGCCTTGGAAGGTCTTTGATACATTGTACATAAGAAGGATTTTTTGTAATGCCTTGCGGACTGATGTCAAACCCTAAAAAACTAAATTTCGTGTTGCAAAAGGTACACTTTTGTAGATTTAAAGTCATGCCCGCCTCGTAGATTTTCTGAAATATTTGATCCAAAAATTGTAACTGTTCTTCAAAAGTCATAGAAATTACAGAGACGTCATCAATATATGAGACTACCTTTTCATACAAACCTGCCCCAAGGACAGTTTGCAAACACAACATAAAAGCAGCTCCTCCATTTATGTAACCAAATGGAACTCGAGTATACTGATACATTTTACCGTTCCAACAAAAGGCTGTGTATTGTTTACTTTCTTCACTCAAACATACTTGTAAATAACTTCCAACAAAATCTAAACAAGAAACGGATTGAATTCCTTGAAATTTAATGAGAAGATCATCGATCTTATTGACTTTTAACTGCTTTAATTTTACAAATTTATTCAATTGAGTTAAATCTACAACAGTACGAAGTTTACTAGTATTTTTCTTAGCTACGCACAACAAAGGATGACAATGCACAGAAATACATTCTTCCACTACGCCACATTCTAGCCATTCAGCTATTTGCTGTTCAATATTTTCTTTGTACTTAAAGGGTAATGGGTACTGACGTTTTACAATCGGTTGGTCTGTTTCAACTTCGATGGTGTATTCAAATTTATTACATTTACCTGGCAAGTCGCTAAAAATCAATCTATGTTTCAACAATAAATCATATAGTTGCTGTTTTTGAACATTAGATAAATTTTCAATTTCAAGGACTTTTGTTCTAATTTCAGTAACAGAAGGAAAGTGACTTTGGGTATTACGAGTAATTTTACTTGTATTACAAACATCCTGATTTATTTTCACATTATTATGAGACTTTTGAATTTCCTCATCCAATTTATGAATTTGTTCCCCATAAAAATGATACAAAAAATTTACTTCAGCAGCTTCGTTCAAACGTGCTTGTTTTATTAGCACTGTTTAAATCATTATTGATATTACACCTTTCTACATGTTCAAATGCTTTACTGTTTTCTAACAAACTATCCATCCATTCCTGCGTCAGCTGCTTCTTATGAATTTCTAAATTCTGAATTATCGGACACTCTAGCACAGGTTCGATTACATCTTCGTTTTCGCTTTCAATAGCAGAATTAGTGTCAACACAATTCGCATTATTTAAATGAAAACCAACCTTATTAACACTCTCTCTAGTAAGTATTTTTACTTTACCTTTACTTTCATTACTCAGAAGGGGGTCACTACCAAATCCGTGCTCATACTCTTTCATTGGTACCTTACGAGTGTTAGGGTCGTAACCTACAGTAACGGATTTCTCGCCAAAGTCTAATTTCGCATTAGCTAGCGATAAGAAATCTCTGCCAAGCAGACAATTACAATTAAGGTCACTGACAACAATAAATCTAACATCACAAGTTACAGGTCCAATTTCTACACAGAGGGTAACCTCGCCATTAACAGATTTTGTTCTTTTTCCACTATAATCTACTAGAACAATTTGAGGAGCGGGTTGTAATACAGCGTTTGACACAATGTTAGATATTTTCTTCCACGCATTGTAGCTTAACAAACAAGCCGAAGCACCTGAATCGCACAGAGCATACAGATTTTCGTTCATGATTTTGACAAGAATTTCAGCAGTGGCACATGAATTTACATTAGTTTTACAAAAATCTTTACTTTCCTCTTCGTCAGATGAGAAAACATCATCCCACTGTACTAAGTTTATTAGATTTTTATCAAGCTTTACAAAAACAGTCTGACCATTTGGAAGGAGTGTATTATTTAACTCATTACTACACGTTTGAATTAATTCCCTGCTATGAGCACTCTTCAGGCAGGGTGCTTCTAGTTTGGGGGAGGAAAACTATTTTGAAACCCAAAATTACCTGCCGTGACATTCGTGAAATTCGGTCTCGGTGGCCTAAACCCAGTAGGATTACCAAAATTCGAGGGATTTACAAAATTTCCATTACTCTAACCAGTCTGAGGTGAATTTCTTGTTTGGGAATTACCATTCGCTGACCTATTAGTCACATCACTAGTGGCTTCATTTTGATTTACATTAGCATTGCTATTACTTACATTTGAACCATGATTGCAAAAACACACACTTTCTTCATGCCTATCAGAACTACTATTATTATTCCATTTTTTCTTTTTGTTTCTACGAAAAGAATTTTTTCTTTTCCGATTACCCCTGTTATTTGAATTTTCGTTCGAATGTACCTGATCTGATTCATCACAATCATTAACGTTATTCTGATTACTTTCACGCTTACCATTCTTATTAACAGACACCTGGTTGACTTTCAGAAATCTATGATTATTGCTGTTATTACGGTTATCAGACCTGGGAATTGCTTCTAATCTTTGTATAACGGACAATACAGAAGACAAATTCATAGTAGACAAAGTTGTTAACTGACGTCGGTAGTAAGGTGGAATCAAATTGAGAATCATACTGATGGCTAACGATTCTTTTATATCGGGATTAATTTCTTGAATCTTATTACATCTATATGACACAAAATTGTACACACTTCCGTCGACTTTTGCATCATATGGTTTGTATTGCAATACCATTAACTTGTTAGCACGAACCTGTTCATTCTCAAACTCTAATTTGAACAATTCGGCAAAACGATCGTAAGAAGTGAAAAAACCACAATTGTTAATGTACCAATTTTGCGCAGAACCAGTCAACAAAAATTTGATAATATCTAAATATTGACTACGAGAAATTGACATAAGCGAAGCTTGATTTTCAAACTTACGTAAGAATGCAGTAGCAGTCAATTCATTTTCGTGACCAGAGAATTTCTCGAAAGATTCTAGATCTCGTAACTTTAAAGCTACCTTTCTTTCTCGCTTTTTCCTCCGTTTGATTGTTTTTACCCCAACAAAGCTATTATCACTGTGAAGAATCCGAAGAATCATTTTCACTTAATACCGGACTAACATCATAGTCAAGAAAAGGATTGGTGTTTTTACGTACCCTGGTGTCAACTTTTTCTTCTTTAATTTCCACCTCAGGTTTTACATTTCCCACAAACGTTGATGACCCCTATTTGGCTTTCAATCATACTTACGCGCAAGTTTCTGACCTCTTGATTCATTATCTCGAACTTACTTTCTACTTCACCCTTTACATCATCTATCATCGTTTGGGTATGATGAGCTATTTCACGGGTTGCTATACTTACATCATAAATCTCACGAACATTTTGGTCTAACTTCATGATTCTACTTTCGTGTTCACCCACTTTTTCCTGCGCTCGCTCAGCTTTATCATTTACTAAATTGACATCGGAACTTAAATCCTTAACTTTATTTCCAATCGTTATAATACGTTCCTCAGTGTCTCTAACTTGGTCTCCTAACTGATTAGCTTTAGCATTTACTAAACGTATTTTGTCTTCGTTATTTTTTACGGCAAGCTTAACCTCATCAACCTTTGTTTCTTGCACATTTAATTTCTCCTGAAACCGTGCTGACAGTTTTTCAAAGTTATCCGCACAAGTACGACTAACCCTGTCTATTTCACTTCTCATTTGTACTAACTCAGTCGACAGTATCTGAATTTGCCCATCCATCCTATGTTCTAACATTTCTAATTTACCTGTAAGGTCGTTAGAGAACTTTTCTATCTGAGCTTGGGTTTCAGTTTTCGACTCGTTAATGACATCATTGAGTTGTCGCTTAGTGTCATTTACACTACCATTAAGTGATTGCATTTGTTCTTTAGTGTCATTTACACTACCATTAAGTGATTGTATTTGTTCTTTAGCATCGTTCACGCTACCATTAAGTGATTGTATTTGTTCTTTAGTATCGTTAACAGCAGCGTTAATTTTATTAATAGCTTCAAGCAAAGTTTGCAAACTCAAATTTTCACTTTCTGCCATGATTACCAGTTACAAATATACAAACACAACAAACACCAATAATATCTTCAAGTTAGCGCATATAGCATATGATGAGAAATGAAACCTATCGAATATTACACCTAGATCTTCTCCCAGATGCCACATCCGTTACGATTCAATTAATAAAAACGTGAATTATTATTAATCGATCCGTCCCTGGAGGGAAACGCCATTCTATTACAGCATCCGGGTGCGATCGTGTACCTTCCTGATTGAGATTTTAGTCCCTGTGAAGGGCTTAGCCATTCTATTACGGTTCTGGGTTCGAGCAGCATAGTGCTGCGCGGTGCACACCATCCTCAACCGGCCTCCGCAGAGTACTCTCTCTACTCTTCGCCCTCAAATAATATAGTTTTGCACTATCTTATTTGAGGGTTCAGAAACTTCGTCCCCACGACTATCGTTTAAGGAAGGCCCGACACACCTCACCGTTACGGTCCAGATCCGGACGGAACCACCTGGGCGAAGATCTAAGGCGGGTTACGAAAAATAGATGATAACATCACCTACTCTCATAGATTACTTACAAGCGACACAATGACCATAGTCTTACTTCGTCATGCGATCTAGAAAAAGAGAAAACGAACAAATCTAAACATTACAGTGCCATTTATTCAATAGATAAACATACCTGTGATACACTGATTATTTTGGATATATAGCCCCGCTTACGTAGTGAATTCGTAAAAACGCGTTAAAATCGTCCACTATGACAGTTTGGTCCGTCGTGGCGCCAGTTACTTTAGTCACATTTTGTTGTTCACTCACCGAATCTGAAGTAATCTTCACATAGATATTGTTCTTTCTTCAAATTTCAAGTGTTTATGTAACAGTCGTTCCTGGCCGACTTAACAACAGCATTATGTAGCAGCTACCATTGGATGAAACAAGTTGTTCAGACTTTTTTGGTTTAGTCTGTAGTTATGTGTCCATTACCTTCAAGAGCAACCTGCGAAGTTCCTTGTTTCATTCGTAATCTCGATCACGCCCCCTTGTCGTTATAAAATATTACTTGGGGATGATTTACTTTAATAACGACTTACGTAAAAAACACCAGAATATTCAGATTAACAATACTATTTTCACTGAATATTTATGCATATTCGAAGATAACGATGGATTTTCCAAATTACATGACAACTTCTACTTTCTTCTTAAATAACGTCTGGTTACAAGATCATGACATGATCAGCAAAAAATAGCTGAGTCATTAACATCAACACACACCAACACTTCAACGAAAAACTAACTATTGCCTATCTCTTCTTTCCTTTTCTTCTTCTTGTATCCTCTCTTTTAGCACCACTAGGCGGCAGCACGATCAGTGAGAAACATTTACCACACAAAGTGTACGAATTCAAATGAACGTCACATAATGCACTAACGCAGAACTTGCGTTTATACGGAAAATATTTTAAGCAAAATTTTGGTACAGTTACATTGGCGGTCGAAAGGAATGTACGTGCACCATTGAATAATGGTAAACGTTCAAGAACCCTGACTGTAGTTTCACTTCAATAATCACCAGTGTTCCAAAGTCAAGATTGACACTAGTTCACAAGGAAGTTTATAAGAACTTTCGCCGAGTGACACTTCATCAGATGAAAGAGTTTCATTTAACGTAGTAAAACGACAAACGCGTGGGGCATTTATACACTTACGTAAGAGTTCTATGGGGCTTTCATACGTAAAGTCTTTAGAGTTTTCTTTTTTTACATTCGGCACTGTCACTAAGTTAAACATTTATAAGTGCATGACTCACAATTAATATACAAATAATTCTCATGATATACTTTTGATATTTAAATTACAATATTGCTATATGCGCTCTTATTATTAAAAATAACACAAACATTATACGAAATCATGGCATTATTTAGACGTAAAATATTCACATTACTTACTTTACGATATTATATGAAAACTATAGAACATGAACAAATCATTATCATGAATAACTCAACTTTTCAACAAATAGATAAAACAAACATTATTTGAATGATATATTTCAATATTCCACAAGAGGAAATGAACAAACTTATTCTACACACATTATACTTAAATTGCATAAATGACGAAGCATACTTGCACTTCTCACGCTATTCTGACAAAGAAGTTACGAAAACAAAATTGTTATTCAAAAATACAAGATTACATATCACTTAAACATAATAATTACATGAAATAAATTTATTACCACTCTTTTGTACTGTTACAATAAGAGTGAGGCCGGATAGAAGTAAGTCTGCCACACTTTTACGCTAATAAGCGCCTATCCACTTAAACTTTTAAGTCTCCCTTCCCCATTTTACATTTATATTATCATCCCACCCCTTTGGAATGGCAACAAGTCCTTCTAGTGAGGTAGGAATATAAAACAACATAGAAAAATGAACCCAAAGGTTAAAAATAAATGAGGGGGGGGGAGTTGCCATTCATAATTCAATGCTTGTGTCACAGTGTTCCACTGACACATAAAAACTTACTCTCACTCTGACAAAATCAGAGCTTATCATCGTTTACATTTGTAATAATACATGAATACTAGACAACTCACCTCATACAATTGGTGGTTTAAGATCTTTCAGTTAGTCTTGATAACTTATCGCAAAGCATCAACAAGACAATACAATAATTTATGTAAACGAGAGCTTGTAACTCATGTTTCCTTTACATATGAGTACTAATAAACAACATTCTCATACATATTAGCATTTAAGAAATAATCATATCAGTGACTTTTTTTTTACATGTCACGTCTGTTTAGCTTAGGATTCAGCAAATGATTTAAAGCTAACATAAGAGTACGATACCGACAATCTAGCTTATCGTTTAAATATTGCAAATATGTATCACATTTCAATAGCTCTTTCAACAACAACTGAACATTGAACTTATTACTTTCGCTCTGGTTGAACACAGACAAACTAACTCTTGTTATATTCAAAGAATTAACATTTACTAAAGTTTCCGGTTCACAAGAATCAGTTTTTTCACTATTTTCTTTTACAGAATCAAATTCTCTTTCATGTATATGTTTCTTAGCTAATTCTAACCAGATGTTCCTAGTTTTTTGAGTGGGTCTCCACACCCTCATACGATCGATAGAATGTATGCCACAAGATTCTCCAGTTAAAGGATCTACAAGTTCAAAGACTTTGTCTAAAATTTTATTTTTACAAAATAGTGGACTTTTGTAAAGCATGAAAAACTTGCGAATCTTTTTGTCTACTGCTGAACTCAAATGAGATTGCAACAAAAATACCAAATCATTTTCTTTTATTTTATATTTTCTTTCTTGGGATGCATTATATTTCTCGTTTCTTTTTCTAACTTTTTCACTTCTGCGGTAGTCAGCCATTATGAGTTTATTTTCCCAATTTACAGGTTCACTTTCATCATAGCTTTCGTTTGTTACAATGCCAAAATGCTTCAACACAGAATAATTTGCTTTCACATTTAAATGAAGACTAGCAGGGCTGACACCTAAACTACTACACACAGAATAATTTAACAAAATGACAATTTGAGGTATGTATCTTTCCCAAGAAGTATGTTCTTCGTTACACAACAATTTGAACAACCTATTCGTCTCCCTATGGATTCTCTCTACAATTGAGCTCTTCGGATGGTAGGGAGTTACATAGTGAATTTTAATACCATATTCTTCCATTTTAGATTTAAATTTTGCCGATACAAAACATCCACCATTGTCCACCAATATGGATTTTGGAATTCCCATGGTTACAAAATAGTAATATTCTAAACATCTTAAAACACATTTGGTCGTTGCATTTCTGATTGGGAACATTGTGTAATATCTGATAAATACATCTAAAATTGACAATGCAAATTTATTTCCATTATGAGAAGGTGGATAAGGTCCTAACAAATCGATCGAGACCATGTCTCTTACATTCTTTACAGCCACAGTTTGTAAAGGTCTAGCTGGTGGCGAAGTTTCAACTTTCGTACGTTTACAGACAACACAGTCACGCAAATAATTGCTGATATCTCTACGCATGGACTTCCAATAACAACAATCACTTACAAAGCCTAAAACCTTCTCAAAACCAAAATGACCTTGTTCATGATAATTTTGAATTACATCATTCACGAGTGAAGGAGGAATACAAATTTTCCATTGATTAGGAAAATGGTAACTACGATTCAACAAAATTCCATTTTCGATTTTGTAAAATTCACCAATATTTCGATTCTTAACCTTAACATAAGGATCATTGGGATTCTCTAAATACTTCATGATATTTTCATACTCTGCGTGTTCTCTTTGTTTACTGATCAAATCTTGTACAGACAAATGTTTAAAACAAGATGGCAACACTTCGTACTTATTAACTTCATGCTTTTCAACCTCAGGAAACAGAATGATACGTGACAATGCATCGCTAGCTTGATTATCTTGACCTTTAATATATACAATTTGTACATCAAATCCCTGAATTTGTAAACTCCAACGAGCAAGTCTAGAATTCCACTGTCTCATTTTGTGCAAATATACCAATGAATTATGATCCGTGTAAACTTTTACATGTCTTCCATACAACAATTGAGACCAACGTTTGAGCGCGACTACAATTGAAAGACACTCACGTTCAGTCACAGTGTAATTCTTCTCAGCAGGTTTTAACGTTCTACTATAAAACCCTAAAATATGTTTCTTACCGTCTACTTCTTGAAAAAGAATGTTTCCCAAAGCAACTGAACTACAGTCTGTAATTAAACAAAAATCATGATCTAACAAAGGATGTGCAAGCATCACCTCTGGAACTAAATCACTTTTCAATTGATTGAAACTATCTTCACAAGATTGATCCCAGATCCATTTTTTATTTTTCTTTAACAAACCAAATAAAGGTTCAGATTTTTGAGCGAAATTTTCAACAAATTTGGCACACCACTGGAATAAACCTAAAACTCTTTGTAATTCTTTCAAATTTCTAGGCCTTGGAAGGTCTTTGATACATTGTACATAAGAAGGATTTTTTGTAATGCCTTGCGGACTGATGTCAAACCCTAAAAAACTAAATTTCGTGTTGCAAAAGGTACACTTTTGTAGATTTAAAGTCATGCCCGCCTCGTAGATTTTCTGAAATATTTGATCCAAAAATTGTAACTGTTCTTCAAAAGTCATAGAAATTACAGAGACGTCATCAATATATGAGACTACCTTTTCATACAAACCTGCCCCAAGGACAGTTTGCAAACACAACATAAAAGCAGCTCCTCCATTTATGTAACCAAATGGAACTCGAGTATACTGATACATTTTACCGTTCCAACAAAAGGCTGTGTATTGTTTACTTTCTTCACTCAAACATACTTGTAAATAACTTCCAACAAAATCTAAACAAGAAACGGATTGAATTCCTTGAAATTTAATGAGAAGATCATCGATCTTATTGACTTTTAACTGCTTTAATTTTACAAATTTATTCAATTGAGTTAAATCTACAACAGTACGAAGTTTACTAGTATTTTTCTTAGCTACGCACAACAAAGGATGACAATGCACAGAAATACATTCTTCCACTACGCCACATTCTAGCCATTCAGCTATTTGCTGTTCAATATTTTCTTTGTACTTAAAGGGTAATGGGTACTGACGTTTTACAATCGGTTGGTCTGTTTCAACTTCGATGGTGTATTCAAATTTATTACATTTACCTGGCAAGTCGCTAAAAATCAATCTATGTTTCAACAATAAATCATATAGTTGCTGTTTTTGAACATTAGATAAATTTTCAATTTCAAGGACTTTTGTTCTAATTTCAGTAACAGAAGGAAAGTGACTTTGGGTATTACGAGTAATTTTACTTGTATTACAAACATCCTGATTTATTTTCACATTATTATGAGACTTTTGAATTTCCTCATCCAATTTATGAATTTGTTCCCCATAAAAATGATACAAAAAATTTACTTCAGCAGCTTCGTTCAAACGTGCTTGTTTTATTAGCACTGTTTAAATCATTATTGATATTACACCTTTCTACATGTTCAAATGCTTTACTGTTTTCTAACAAACTATCCATCCATTCCTGCGTCAGCTGCTTCTTATGAATTTCTAAATTCTGAATTATCGGACACTCTAGCACAGGTTCGATTACATCTTCGTTTTCGCTTTCAATAGCAGAATTAGTGTCAACACAATTCGCATTATTTAAATGAAAACCAACCTTATTAACACTCTCTCTAGTAAGTATTTTTACTTTACCTTTACTTTCATTACTCAGAAGGGGGTCACTACCAAATCCGTGCTCATACTCTTTCATTGGTACCTTACGAGTGTTAGGGTCGTAACCTACAGTAACGGATTTCTCGCCAAAGTCTAATTTCGCATTAGCTAGCGATAAGAAATCTCTGCCAAGCAGACAATTACAATTAAGGTCACTGACAACAATAAATCTAACATCACAAGTTACAGGTCCAATTTCTACACAGAGGGTAACCTCGCCATTAACAGATTTTGTTCTTTTTCCACTATAATCTACTAGAACAATTTGAGGAGCGGGTTGTAATACAGCGTTTGACACAATGTTAGATATTTTCTTCCACGCATTGTAGCTTAACAAACAAGCCGAAGCACCTGAATCGCACAGAGCATACAGATTTTCGTTCATGATTTTGACAAGAATTTCAGCAGTGGCACATGAATTTACATTAGTTTTACAAAAATCTTTACTTTCCTCTTCGTCAGATGAGAAAACATCATCCCACTGTACTAAGTTTATTAGATTTTTATCAAGCTTTACAAAAACAGTCTGACCATTTGGAAGGAGTGTATTATTTAACTCATTACTACACGTTTGAATTAATTCCCTGCTATGAGCACTCTTCAGGCAGGGTGCTTCTAGTTTGGGGGAGGAAAACTATTTTGAAACCCAAAATTACCTGCCGTGACATTCGTGAAATTCGGTCTCGGTGGCCTAAACCCAGTAGGATTACCAAAATTCGAGGGATTTACAAAATTTCCATTACTCTAACCAGTCTGAGGTGAATTTCTTGTTTGGGAATTACCATTCGCTGACCTATTAGTCACATCACTAGTGGCTTCATTTTGATTTACATTAGCATTGCTATTACTTACATTTGAACCATGATTGCAAAAACACACACTTTCTTCATGCCTATCAGAACTACTATTATTATTCCATTTTTTCTTTTTGTTTCTACGAAAAGAATTTTTTCTTTTCCGATTACCCCTGTTATTTGAATTTTCGTTCGAATGTACCTGATCTGATTCATCACAATCATTAACGTTATTCTGATTACTTTCACGCTTACCATTCTTATTAACAGACACCTGGTTGACTTTCAGAAATCTATGATTATTGCTGTTATTACGGTTATCAGACCTGGGAATTGCTTCTAATCTTTGTATAACGGACAATACAGAAGACAAATTCATAGTAGACAAAGTTGTTAACTGACGTCGGTAGTAAGGTGGAATCAAATTGAGAATCATACTGATGGCTAACGATTCTTTTATATCGGGATTAATTTCTTGAATCTTATTACATCTATATGACACAAAATTGTACACACTTCCGTCGACTTTTGCATCATATGGTTTGTATTGCAGTACCATTAACTTGTTAGCACGAACCTGTTCATTCTCAAACTCTAATTTGAACAATTCGGCAAAACGATCGTAAGAAGTGAAAAAACCACAATTGTTAATGTACCAATTTTGCGCAGAACCAGTCAACAAAAATTTGATAATATCTAAATATTGACTACGAGAAATTGACATAAGCGAAGCTTGATTTTCAAACTTACGTAAGAATGCAGTAGCAGTCAATTCATTTTCGTGACCAGAGAATTTCTCGAAAGATTCTAGATCTCGTAACTTTAAAGCTACCTTTCTTTCTCGCTTTTTCCTCCGTTTGATTGTTTTTACCCCAACAAAGCTATTATCACTGTGAAGAATCCGAAGAATCATTTTCACTTAATACCGGACTAACATCATAGTCAAGAAAAGGATTGGTGTTTTTACGTACCCTGGTGTCAACTTTTTCTTCTTTAATTTCCACCTCAGGTTTTACATTTCCCACAAACGTTGATGACCCCTATTTGGCTTTCAATCATACTTACGCGCAAGTTTCTGACCTCTTGATTCATTATCTCGAACTTACTTTCTACTTCACCCTTTACATCATCTATCATCGTTTGGGTATGATGAGCTATTTCACGGGTTGCTATACTTACATCATAAATCTCACGAACATTTTGGTCTAACTTCATGATTCTACTTTCGTGTTCACCCACTTTTTCCTGCGCTCGCTCAGCTTTATCATTTACTAAATTGACATCGGAACTTAAATCCTTAACTTTATTTCCAATCGTTATAATACGTTCCTCAGTGTCTCTAACTTGGTCTCCTAACTGATTAGCTTTAGCATTTACTAAACGTATTTTGTCTTCGTTATTTTTTACGGCAAGCTTAACCTCATCAACCTTTGTTTCTTGCACATTTAATTTCTCCTGAAACCGTGCTGACAGTTTTTCAAAGTTATCCGCACAAGTACGACTAACCCTGTCTATTTCACTTCTCATTTGTACTAACTCAGTCGACAGTATCTGAATTTGCCCATCCATCCTATGTTCTAACATTTCTAATTTACCTGTAAGGTCGTTAGAGAACTTTTCTATCTGAGCTTGGGTTTCAGTTTTCGACTCGTTAATGACATCATTGAGTTGTCGCTTAGTGTCATTTACACTACCATTAAGTGATTGCATTTGTTCTTTAGTGTCATTTACACTACCATTAAGTGATTGTATTTGTTCTTTAGCATCGTTCACGCTACCATTAAGTGATTGTATTTGTTCTTTAGTATCGTTAACAGCAGCGTTAATTTTATTAATAGCTTCAAGCAAAGTTTGCAAACTCAAATTTTCACTTTCTGCCATGATTACCAGTTACAAATATACAAACACAACAAACACCAATAATATCTTCAAGTTAGCGCATATAGCATATGATGAGAAATGAAACCTATCGAATATTACACCTAGATCTTCTCCCAGATGCCACATCCGTTACGATTCAATTAATAAAAACGTGAATTATTATTAATCGATCCGTCCCTGGAGGGAAACGCCATTCTATTACAGCATCCGGGTGCGATCGTGTACCTTCCTGATTGAGATTTTAGTCCCTGTGAAGGGCTTAGCCATTCTATTACGGTTCTGGGTTCGAGCAGCATAGTGCTGCGCGGTGCACACCATCCTCAACCGGCCTCCGCAGCGAACTCTCTCTACTCTTCGCCCTCAAATAATATAGTTTTGCACTATCTTATTTGAGGGTTCAGAAACTTCGTCCCCACGACTATCGTTTAAGGAAGGCGCGACACACCTCACCGTTACGGTCCAGATCCGGACGGAACCACCTGGGCGAAGATCTAAGGCAGGTTACGAAAAATAGATGATAACATCACCTACTCTCATAGATTACTTACAAGCGACACAATGACCATAGTCTTACTTCGTCATGCGATCTAGAAAAAGAGAAAACGAACAAATCTAAACATTACAGTGCCATTTATTCAATAGATAAACATACCTGTGATACACTGATTATTTTGGATATATAGCCCCGCTTACGTAGTGAATTCGTAAAAACGCGTTAAAATCGTCCACTATGACAGTTTGGTCCGTCGTGGCGCCAGTTACTTTAGTCACATTTTGTTGTTCACTCACCGAATCTGAAGTAATCTTCACATAGATATTGTTCTTTCTTCAAATTTCAAGTGTTTATGTAACAGTCGTTCCTGGCCGACTTAACAACAGCATTATGTAGCAGCTACCATTGGATGAAACAAGTTGTTCAGACTTTTTTGGTTTAGTCTGTAGTTATGTGTCCATTACCTTCAAGAGCAACCTGCGAAGTTCCTTGTTTCATTCGTAATCTCGATCACGCCCCCTTGTCGTTATAAAATATTACTTGGGGATGATTTACTTTAATAACGACTTACGTAAAAAACACCAGAATATTCAGATTAACAATACTATTTTCACTGAATATTTATGCATATTCGAAGATAACGATGGATTTTCCAAATTACATGACAACTTCTACTTTCTTCTTAAATAACGTCTAGTTACAAGATCATGACATGATCAGCAAAAAATAGCTGAGTCATTAACATCAACACACACCAACACTTACAACGAAAAACTAACTATTGCCTATCTCTTCTTTCCTTTCCTTCTTCTTCTATCCTCTCTTTTAGCACCACTAGGCGGCAGCACGATCAGTGAGAAACATTTACCACACAAAGTGTACGAATTCAAATGAACGTCACATAATGCACTAACGCAGAACTTGCGTTTATACGGAAAATATTTTAAGCAAAATTTTGGTACAGTTACAAAGTTGTACATTGTATATATTGTTTGATGTCTGCCAATAGTGACACAGTCAAATATAGTATACACAATCATAATAGTGACACACATACAATAATAATAATAAAGAGATAGCCATAATAGGTGTGGTTTTAGTAAGCGTCATTCCTCACTAGACTTTTGTTATAAAGTTTCAGCTATATCCGTTACATGGTTTGATTGTCATAGTTGATCGAAGAAACAAACTCATGTTTATTTAGAAATATGGAAACAAATGAGCTTCGTGCGGTTATTAAAAACTTCTATTTAATAGGTTTAACGTCGAAAGAGATCAAAGCCCAACTGGAAGAAGTTCATGGCACATCTGCTCCTGTGTTTGTGACTGTTTACAATTTGGTAAATAAATTTAAATGTGGCTGTACTTCCCTACAAATGATGAACATCGTTCGGGACTTCAGTGGACATGACTTCCTCCGAAATTATTGACAAACTCCATGATATGGTTTGGAGTGATCGACGAATCAAAGTGCACAAAATAGTTGAGCCTACAGACATATCACAAAGTATAGTGTAATGGATGCAATAGGTATCAAGTGGTTCTGGCCACATTGACAGTGTGAATCACGATATATTCTGAGACAGTACAGCAGATGTCATGTGATGTAATGTGTGTTCGCTGTAAAGTGAATTAGAAATTAATAATAAATACGTTCTAGTGTAATACACTTAAGTGTATTAATTAATTAATTATCATAACAAACGATACATGGCGCAGTCGGTTATCTTTTAACAGTGAGACTGTCATCTAGCAAAACAAAAAATGCAGTCAGCTAAAGTCCCGAAGGAACTTTGCCTTACCGGTAATTTGTGTGAGAATTGGCGAAAATTCAAACAAAATTTTGATATTTATATGACTGCAAGCGGTCAAGATTTAAAGCCCAGTGCCACCAAAGTTGCCATATTACTGAATGTAGTTGGTGAGGAAGCTGTAGAAATTTACAACACTTTTGAGATAAGTGATGAAGACAAAAAGAAGTACGAGGTAGTTGTTCAAACTTTTGAAACTTACTTCAATCCCCAGAAAAACGTGGTCGTAGAACGTTATGTTTTTAACTCCCGTGTGCAAGATGAAGGAGAATCGTTTGACTCATTCGTTACCGATTTAAAGAAACTGGTTAAGACGTGTGAATTTGGTGACCAAACAGACAGTGTAATAAGAGATCGTATTGTGTTAGGAATACGTGATAAGGTATTACAGGAAAGAATGTTACGTGCAGGAGAACTGTCACTAGATAAGGCTATTGAAATGGGACGTGCAGCGGAATTGAGCAGACAACAAGCAGATACCATACAGAACAAACAAGTTAGTGAAGTGCGAAGAAAAAGTGCAAGTGGGAAAAAGTTATCAGCTCCGCCAGGTAAAGCATGGACAACAGGAGAGAACAAAAATAAATGTAAAGAACAAAGTGCAAGGAACCAGCGTTTTCACAATAATGAGTACAAGTGTAAGAAATGCAACACAGTACATAAGAAAGCGCAGTGCCCAGCATTCGGTAAACAGTGCAGAAAGTGTCAACAGTTTAATCATTTTGCAGTGGGGTGCAAGGCTAAACAAGTCCAGTGCATACAGGAAGAAGTAGCGGAAACGAAGGACACAAGTGATGTACTGTATTTATCCGAAGTGTCAATATCTCACATTAATGCTGTAATGTCAGCAAGGCAAGAATGGGAAGAAACCATTCAGGTGGAAGATAAACAAATCACATTTAAGTTGGACACAGGTGCAGAAGTCAACGTGCTTCCAATTAGAGAATTTAAACGTGTAAATCAACAATTTAAGGTCAGGCCTACCAAAATGTTGTTAGAAGTCTATGGTGGTCATAAAATTAAACCCGTAGGTATTGTAAACTTACATTGTGTGTCAAAAAACGCGGATGAATACTTAGATTTTGTAATAGTTGAAGGTGTAAGTAACGCAGCTAAGCCGTTATTAGGCCTAAGTGCATGCACAAAGTTACATTTAATACAAAGAGTACCCGTTGATATTGTAACAACAATGGCCAAGAGCAGATTTATATCTCAAAATAAGGACGTATTTGAAGGTATTGGTAAGTACAAGGGGAAACTACATGTAGAAGTTGACAAAAACGCAAAACCTGTTGCAAAGCCACCAAGAAGGGTGCCGCTAAGTATACAGCCTAAATTTAAGCAAGCAATTGAAAAACTAGAAAAAGATGGAATTATTTGTAAAGAAGAAAATCCAACCGGTTGGGTAAGCAATCTAGTTATAGTTGAAAAACCTAATGGGTCCCTGAGATTGTGTTTGGATCCTAAAGATTTAAATAAAGCTCTTAAACGAAATTATGCAATAATCCCTACTGTGGAAGAGGTTAGTGCAAGGTTAAATAAAAAATCTGTGTACAGTGTTTTAGATTGGAAAGATGGCTTCTATCACATTGAGCTTGATGAAGAGTCAAGTAGATTGTGTACGTTTAGCTCACCGTATGGATGTTGGAGGTTTTTAAGGCTACCTTTTGGTCTAAGAATAGCTCCAGAAGTGTTTCAGAAATTAAATGAAAAGTGTTTTGGAGATATTCCTGGTGTAGTCGTCTATTTTGATGATCTTTTAATAGGGGCAGAATCTGAAAAAGAACACGATCAAATCATGAATGTAGTGCTAGAGAGAGCAAGAAATTTGAACATTAAGTTCAATCCTGAAAAATTACAATATAAGGTACACGAAGTCAAATACCTAGGGCATGTGTACAGTAGAGAGGGAATTAGACCTAATAGGGACATGGTAAAAGCTGTACTTGAGTTAAAAGAACCCAAAAATAAAAAAGAACTACAAAGAGTAATTGGCATGGTAAATTACGTAAATAGGTTCATTCCAAATTACTCTACAATCACTGCACCGTTAAGGGAATTGTTAAAATCAAATATTGAATGGCAGTGGTTACCGAAACATAGGGAGGCTTTTGAAACGTTAAAACAAAAACTTTCTAGTGCTCCTGTGTTAGCTAATTTTGATGTAAATAAGAAAATTACATTACAATGTGATTCTTCAAGTGAAGGGCTGGGTTGCTGTCTCAAACAAGATGGGCATCCTGTAGCTTACAGTTCTCGAAGCCTTACAGAAACTGAGAAATCATATGCACAGGTCGAAAAGGAGTTACTTAGTGTTGTATATGCGGTGAAAAAATTTCATTTGTACATCTATGGTAGGGAAGTAGAGGTAGAAACAGATCACAAGCCTCTAGTTTCTATAATGAATAAATATGTAGCAGATGTGCCTTCTAGTAGATTACAAAGAATGAAGCTCAAATTACTGAATTATAATCTTAAACTTGTTTATGTACACCTTGTCTCAAAAAGGTTGAGCGCATTCTTTACTGGTGTTTTGAGGCAATAATTTTCTAAGTCCAGCTTCGGGTATCTTCGGGAAAAAGTAAGCCAGGTTCGAACCTCCAAGCCAGCCTTTGCAATCGGGAAAAAGTTTGCAGATGTGTTTTTTCTTCTTTTAAATATAATAAGACTTGTTACCAAGTGTTTAAAAAAGCAACATTGATTGAAATACTTAATGATACAATATTTCGAAACTTTTTTTTTAAATGTTAGCACATGCTTGTTTGTAATTTAGCTCTCCATACGTAATGGAACATTTAAATACGTTAAAGAATCTTTCCATATGTAAAAGAATGCTCAAAGTTAAGAAATAGAACATAATTATCGCCTGAGTACTAAAATAAAAGTCAAAGTAGAACAGAAACAGCGTTTGTAATGGATATGAATGTCATAATTATCTTGAGATCCGTTATACATCGCTAGAAGGTTGTGTTAGCTCATTGGTAAGCTGTCGGATTTCAAATCATAAGGTTGAGGGTTCGAATCCCGTCTAGGCTAATCCTTTTTTTAAAATTATATTTTCCGCAATGCATGAAAAATTATATAAAATAATTACATTAGAATACATAAGTTGTGTATATATAACATAATCATTGCAGAACATAGTAATTATTATGTTTAAAATATAACATCTGAGATAATTTTCACAGTAGGTCGGTATTATATATGAGGATGTAAATACAAGTTAAGAAACTCGTTCAATAGCAATAAATAAATCATGTAGTGTATTTATTTGCAGCTATTTGTCATATAGAGGGTAATTCTCAACATTCATAATACAGAATGTCATTTATGTTCTTGAAAAGTTATTCGATGCATAAACAGAAGGTATAAACAGAGAATCCAAAGTCGGAACGCTCGCAAAAAAAATTCATGAACCCCAAAGGTCACGTGAGCAGACTGGAATTGTCCTTATGAAGCATGCCACAGCAGAAAGTCTTTACATAGATTTTCAATTCAATTCCTGATATATGCTTTTGCAATGTGGAGGTGGTGATGCCTTGAGTCGCCCTCTCTCGCTCGCTCGCTCGCTCACTCTCTATTTATACAGAATATAAAAGTGGATTTATGTGTGTATTTCAACATAATTCTGATATATCTAGAGCAATTTTAACTATATTTCTTACAGTCTGGAAAAAGAGTACTGTCGGGATACATATCAAAAATGCTAGAAACGGGTCGATATTAGTATCGAATCTATAGTTTCGTGGTCGCTTAGGTGAATAGTTCTACTTTCAATTCAAGCCCAATTAAGCTTCCATTAGCACCCAGGGTGGTTACGTAGCGACATAAAGATATCGAAATCATTCGATATTAGAATCGAATCGTAAGTTTTCAGCGCCGCTAACAGTGCAGCATTTCCCATTAGTCCACATTAGTCCACATTTCACATTAGTCCCATTGCCTAGAGGGCAACATATTTGCAGAGTGCAAAGTTTAAAACTTGAATAATATTTTAATTTTTTCCGTATGAAAAAGTTATAAATCAAGAGCAAATATACTATTTCACGAACAATCCTCTTTTACTATTCTAATATGTTTAATAATAGCGTAAGAAATCTAATAGTAATTCAGAACATGTTTCACAGTTGTTATTTTTTGTTACATAGTTGTAGCTGTAGCATGTAGTGAGTGGAATTTAACTGTAATAAATTCACTAATTAACCATATTCGAATTAAGTTTTATTTTTAATTTCGGGATGAAGGGGTGGAGAAATATGTAGTTATTGGGGGCACCGAGCTTTTCTACATTTTACTTTCAAGATCTCCATTTTTCTTTTGTCATTTGTTCCTAATAAAAAAAGTTCAGTCACTTTTGGATTGTCATAGCATAGTAGGAGTTGGATTTTGGGATGCAGCCTGTGAGATTCTAGAGGAGCTAACTGCTTGAAAAAATATTTTTGAATCATCTGTAACATATGAAATAAGGATATGTATCATAAAAAATTGAAAGTAACTATGTCTGCGTAATCATCACGGTCAAATTGCAAAGTCAAATGAATTGACGTTTGGTATATAATCAGGCTCCATTCCCAACTGGGAAATTACCATACGTGTGTCACTTTCATTATAATACATATCCTTAGGGGGAGTAGAAGTCCGAATTTTTGCGAAAAATTTAGTATCTTACAAGCCGTTCAACTGAGAGCTGAAATTCAGCATATAACTCTTTATTAAAAATAAAGAGAATATGTCCTGGCATTTTTTAAAATTATCTTTTATGAGCGGGGGGACGGGGGTGCATTTTCTATATATTGGAAATTGGTAGTGGGTTGATTTGTAAAAATAATCGAAAACGATTGATATTAGTTGAGAAACAAATTGAGTAATGCAAACTAAAGTTCTTTTTGAATTTTATACCCACTGCTTTCTATTTATAATTGCTGAAGCTGGTGTTTAATATATGGAGCGTTCCGAGCATAAGGCAATCAAGCCGTAAAGTTAGAGAAAAATGGCCATAAAATTTGTATTCTAAACTTAATTACATGGGCATTTTCAATTAGTACGGCATGCTTAATTATATAGAAAATTAGTTTCTCTCTCTCTCTTTTTTTTTTTTTTTTTTTTACGTTGGTCTACTTTTCCTTGATTTGAAACTTTCAAATTTCACCCTATTTTCTACTGAAATGTGTCTGTAAGGCAACAAAGAAATAATTATATATGATAAATTTAAATTCATTTTAATTTGGAAGATGAAAAACACTTTGCCATTATATATCGTAAAGGTCAGACCCACCAGTATTGTAACAGAGAGGTGCTTGAGCCATTGACGGTAGAAATTCAAACTCCGATAAGTGATAATTTCACAGTCTTGTTTTATTGTCAAGTGTAACCTCTTTAGTCAATGGAGAGGAGGACGTGGGCCATCGGTCAGAGTTGATGTCGATGGGTTTTGGTGGGTCGGAGTTGGTCGCAATGGTTCAGAGTGGTTCATAGTTGGTGGTGGTTCAGAGTGGATCACGATGGTTGATGGGTCAGAGTGGGCCAATGGGGCATTTGGGTGGTGGGTGATAGTGGGTCATGGTGGGTCGTGGATCAAATTTTCATTGACCCACACCATCTCTGGTTAAAATTGTACTAAAGATAAGAGGCACCGAAGATGCATGTCTGCTATTATGCTCAAATTTTGCTCATGGATAGTACTCCACCAGGAAGCAATAAATCTGAAACGGTTCACGGTATCACCTTCTAGAACTTGAGATGTAGGGGCTTGTCTGATTGGCTAAATTAAGACGTCAATGATTTATCCTTCAACAACCAAGCTTTTTATGATCGTTTCCGTGGGGAAGTCAGGAGAACACGTGCCTAGTAATCATAATATTGATAGTTTGCGTCCACCCCGGGTATTTGTTTTGTGATTTTTTGATTCACCTAAATATAAACAAATCACACATATAGGCATTTTGACATATTTTGGGAGAGTAATTTTGTGGTTCGTTGGCGTTTCATCGCGTCTCTGCTGCTGGTGGTAAAGTTTTCAAAATGGAACTTGGGCCACCACGGATCGTCGCTGCGGGGCCACCAATTTCTGGCGAGAGGTCAATAGTTGACCATCTGTAGTCCACCGACACTTACAGCTTAGAGTAATGAACGATGTCTTTGCCTTGTAGAGTTCATGACTACCGACGTCGGCAGTCAACTAGCTTTTAGTATTCCTTTACTAACCATCTATTGTTCATGTTTGTACACGGTGTTGTCATAATAATAATAATAATAATAATAATAATAATAATAATAATAATAATAATTATAATTATAATTATTATTATTATTATTATTATTATTATTATTATTATTATTATTATTATTTGTAGTAATAGTAGTATAATTGATGATAGAATAATTATTGTCTATGTATTGTCTAGGTAGGACTACACACAGGATTTGGCTCGTTTTGGTTCGACTTGACTCTAATCCGAGTCGAGTTGGAAGATATTTTTCGCGCCGAGTCCAAGAGTAGACCTCAAAGATGTCTGTTTCGAGTCGAGTCGAGTTTCAAAGAAAAGTCGTTCGTGCCCATCCCTACTAATGAGAGCTTAATCGGAGTTAAGCGAAATTGAAAGTCTCACTATTTATCTAAGCGACCCCGAAAACTATGAATCTAATATCGATCATTTTCTAGCAATCTTTTATATGTATCCCCCTCCCATTCACCATAGGTAACCCGATAGCAATCTTTTTGAAACTATAAGAAATGTGGTTAAAATTACTCTAGACCAGTGGTTCTCAATCTAATTCCTATCACGATCCCCTTTTATCACACGCTCTTGCCAGTGACCCTTTTATAATTTGTTTTATAATAAGCTTGTGTGAGATTTTTAACACACCTATTTCTATAATAGTAGAATCCATTTTTTTGTTTATAGTGAACAGTGCCATGGAAAATCAGTGCCCGGGGCGAGAGTATAGTACGATGTCACCGTATAGATGAGTGACGTCGACAGACTAGCTACGAAGCGCCACCATGGTTGGCACGAAGCTCAATAACATTTACAAAATAAACCCTACCTTTCCTTACTTTTGAGCACATTTTATTACGTTTTTCCTTCTATTTTACACATGTGCACATGTACTTTCCTAACATGAGTAACACACTTCCTCCGAAATGTGTGGCCCCTTTTTTCGGCGCCCGGCACTGACAGTGGATACAGTAACTGTAATATCTATATTCCCAATGACGAAGGTGCTGGTTCAAGATGGATGTTAAACTCCTTCATTGAAGAGGCCATTAACGTATCCGATCTAAGCCCACAACTTCTTGACTAAATAATAGAATGATCATGCGACAAGTCTTTGCAACTGGTTTTTTGTAACGAAGACTTGGACAAGTTCTGCCTGATGAGGAGAGAAGAATATCCTGGTCTGGGGATTGCTGCTTTAAAAGTAATAATTCCATTTGCTATATCGTACTTGTGCGAAAGTGTGTTTTTTTTATGGTAAACATTAAAACAAAGATAAGAAATCGCTTATCAGTTGAAAATGGTTTGATAATGTTCGTCATGAAGATTGAACCGGACATTGCTGCACTAGTGAAATTACACCATGCTTAGGTATCTCATTAGGTTTTAATTTTAATTGTATTTCAATGTGCAGGTTTTGTTGCATGTGTATTTTTCTAGTATTTCTATATACAGTTCTCATTAGTTTTATATCATACCTCTTTGATTTAAATTCATTTTTAAACAACTCTACTAACTAACTAACTAACTCTATGGCCTATGGAACCCGGAGGTTCAATGCCGCGTTCCCAAAAGCTCTACACTGACTTCTATCCTTAGCCAATTGGATCCAGTTTCTACTTTGTATTCTTATCTCAGCGAGATCCATCTTAATATTGTCCTCCCATCTGCGCCTATGGCTTCCTAATGGTCGTTTTCCGATTGGTCTTTCAGTCAAGATTTTGAAAGCGTTTCTACTTTCTTCCATTCTAGCTACATGACCTGCCCACCTAAGCCTTCTAGACTTGACGACCCTAACAATGTTGGGTAAACCATATAAATTATGTAGTTCCTCGTTATGAAGTTTCCGCCTTTCCCCATTCCCGTTCCTCTTGGGTCCGAATATTCGTCTCAGGATCTTGTTCTCAAATACTTTCAGTCTATGTTCTTCCCTCAGAGTAAGTGACCATGTTTCGCAACCATACAGAACAATAGGCATGATTATCGTTTTGTATATTTTAAGCTTCAAATTTCTCGACAGAATTCGCGACGACAAGAGACTTTGAACCGAATAGTAACACGAATTCTACACCCTTTGAAAGTGTTCAGGAGACTTATTTTTTATTGTTCTTTACAGTGTGTATAAAAAATAAAAGTATGCTTATCAGAACAAAATTAAAAATAATATTTAAAAAAAATTTCTGGTATTAGATTCTAACTATATTTATCTCTTCCGCCTATCTTCGCGATCCCCTAGGGGCCGCGACTCCCAGGTTGAGAAACCCTGCTCTAGGCATACATGAGTTATGTTGGAACATACATACATACACTTTTATGTGTATAAATGCAGATAAGAGAGAGTTGAGAGAGAGCGATTAAGGAATTGCCGCTCTCAATCTCTTCACTTTACTTTTGCGATTCGCGAATTTCTTGCGTGACAGTTTGGGGCTAGCTAGTTTTTTGTCTTGGACCACGATCCGATTTTCGATATGCTCTACCTAAATGCTGTAATGCGAATATTGAGAAGTTATCTGCGATGAAAGTAGCTGCAAATAAATACATTACATAACTTATTTATTGCTATTACACGATTTTTTAAATTTGTATTCAATATTCACACATAACACACCGACGTTCTGTCAATACCTCAGATGTTATATTTTAAAGATAAGAATTACTTATGTCGTGAAATGATATGAATATATATATTCAACTGATATATACAACTGATGATATGAATATATATATTCAACTGATATATACAACTGATGATTTGTAATGTAACTATTTTACATAATTTTCATGCATTGAGGAAAGTAGAATATCATAAAAGAATTTCACCTGAACGGGTATCGAACTCACGATTTAATCGCTCGGTGGTGTACCACTGAGCTACTATGACCGCTTTTCGGAAGCTGCTTCTGAAATATAACTGAGCTCATACGTAAATGCTCTTTTCCGTATGGAAATCACAATGACGAAACGAGAGTGTGAATACATAGTCTCGAAATATTGTATCATTAAGTATTTCGATGTTACTTTTTTCTACACTTAATACCATTTCAACATGTCTTATTATATTTAACAGAAGGAAAAACATATCTGTACATCGCTTCCCGATTACTAAGGTTGGCTTTGGAGGTTCGAACCAGCAGCTTTAGTTTACTGTTTTCCGAAGATACCCGAAGTTGGACTTCAAAAGTGTTTGTCTCAAAACAGCTATCATCATATCGCTCAATCTGTTTGGTATATGGTATATGTTTTTATACGTGTAAAGTCAGTATAACAATTCATTCTTTAAACAGCTTTTCGTATGTATTAATATTCCTTTATAAAAACTGTTTTTAATATTATTATTACGGCGCACCATTTTCAGATTTCTTTCGCGAGTCGTTGACCAAGTCGTTCCCCACCAGCGTTGCCAGACTCACAGCTCGGAATTATTCCAAAACCTGATCGAACTTATGCTAGATTCGGTCAAATTATGCTAGATCCTCATAATTACTAATTCAGGAGTTTAAAAAAACGAAGTTGAGATACGATAACGTAACTTAAAATACACAGAGAGCAAGAATGCATGGATAGAACTCAATACTTCACGCACCAAAATTTTAACTCAACTAAATTAATGCAGTCGTTGCCAGATTCAATGGCGTATATGTCGTATAAATGAATGCAAAGTTTTTGTTTACATATTTTGAAAGAAAATTACTTCGCAGCATAAGCGGAGTTGGGAATCGTCTGCTGGGGGGGGAGGGCAGATTTTTGGTCGGTCTCGGAGCTGTCATTTCAGGAATAAATATGATCATGAAGTCAGAAATAAAGATGGTGAAGTTGTCAAAAAGTTGGGGGGAGAATGGCCCCCATAGCTCCGCCCATGCGTCGGAGTTAAAGGATTAGAAAACCCTGGGTGGAGCCACAAAAAAACCCAAAGACGTTTCGAACTTACTTCGAAAAATAAGACTGCCTGTATGGTTTACCAACTGTATGAATCAATGGAAGAGGATACATTTCTGCCGTTCATTTCCTTCCCACGACCAACTTCTTTCTCATCTCCAGGTTTTACGGCTTTTTGATAAACTTGCTGAAATTGTGCTAGATTTGGGCAGGATGCTAAAAGCAAGATGCTAGATGCTAGAGACATGCAAATTATGCTAGATCTAGCATCATTATGCTAGATCTGGCAACGCTGTTCCCAACAATAGGCGTGTCGTGCAAGTAACCAATCACACGTCAGGTACTAGCTTTTACCTATTGCTTCCTTCTCACAGCTCAGAACATTTGTAACTATGGATAGACGTACAGCAGTAATTACTTTATGGGAGTTGGAAGGTTATTCTGCAACTGCAGCTAGCAGGCGAGTAGGTGTCCCGGCCTCTACAGGAAGGCGATGGATTCGGAAATATGGTGCTACAGGTCAGACTGATAATTTACGATCTCCTGGTCGTCCGCATGTGTCAACCGAAGCCCAAGATGCGAGATTAGTAAACGAAGCCCGGTTAGACCCACTAAGGACGTCTAGACAGCTAAGGGAAGTTTCTCTCTTTCCTGGTAGTAAGCATACAGCTCTGCGAAGGCTTCGTCATGCTGGGTTACATGGCCGTGTTGCTGCCGTGAAGGAAAAACTCTCAGGCGACCACAAAATTTACCGTCTCGCGTTTGCACAGGCGAATGTGGGTCTCAATTGGGAAAACGTAGTTTTCTCAGATGAATCCATATTCACAACATCAAAGGAGGAACGCCGTTTTGTGTATCGTCCGAGAGCACCCGATATGACCATGGATATGTGGCTGCTTGCAATCGCAGTGGCCATGTATCTATTTTATGTTGGGGTTGGATTTCCAGTCGCGGAGCAGGACAGCTTCATAGAATTGAAGAACATCTGGACAATGCTCAGTACTTAGACATTATCAGTAATATCATGGTGCTATCTGTACGAGTATTTCAGCCTGATGGTGTAATTCAGTTCCAGCAATACCAGTCGCCAATACATACTTCCCGTGTGATTCAGGAATGATTCGCAGGGCACCCTGAGATTGATTTAATCGACTGGCCGCTCGTGGAGCAGACCTCAATCTCATGGAAAATATGTGGGCAGAAGTGAAGCGTACTCTAAGGGAAAGTTGGCCTGAGGCAGATCCACCAAGAACTCAGGATGACCTGTGGCATCTTGTTTCCGAAGCATGGCTGGAGGTAGGGGAAGGAGATAGATTTGTCACCCATGTAATACATTCCATGCCCAGAAGAATGGAGCGTGTAATAAATTCAGAAGGGTCTTGGACACAATATTAATGTCCCCGCCTTAACTCCCGAAAACAGCCCTTTTCAGGGCTACCTAAACGCTTCTGAAAATATTTCTAGAAGTAAACCACTCCTTGTATCCGATTTCTGTGCAATCCTACCAACAAAAGAATGATAATTAGCTGTAGGCTTTGAACTCAAGACCTCTTTATTGGCAAGTCCGTACTCTACCAGTGAGCTAACATGAACACGCAAACCCAATCTGAAGAAACACGATTTTCAATTTCTGGTATTCGATGACAATGATGCTCATATACTTGGCAAATGTTGTATTCAACTTGGGATATTCCGCAACACACACACACACACACATAAACAAAGCGAAAGAGAGAGAGATGAATATACAAAAGCATATTCAACGTATTCGAATGAGACTCTAAGTAACGACATTCCGTTCTAAAGAGAATTTGTGTTTCTTCCCGTGACGTTAAGGGGATCGGGAAAAGTTATGTGTCTTGAAGCAGGATACGACTTTGGATACTCTGTTTATACACTTTCTATATCCGTAGGAATATATTGTATTTCACGAATATAAATGACATGCTGTAATGAGAATATTGAGAAGTTACATCTGTATGACAAATAGATGGAAATAAATACACTACATAACTTATTTATTGCTATTAAATGATTTTCCTAACTTGTATTTACATCCTCATATATAATACCGACCTACTGTGAAAATTATCTCAGATGTTATATTTTAAACATAATAATTACTATGTTCTGCAATGATTATGTTATATATACACAACTTATGTATTCTAATGTAATTATTTTATATAATTTTTCATGCATTGCGGAAAATATAATTTAAAAAAAAGGATTAGCCTAGACGGGATTCGAACCCTCAACCTTATGATTTGAAATCCGACAGCTTACCAATGAGCTAACACAACCTTCTAGCGATGTATAACGGATCTCAAGATAATTATGACATTCATATCCATTACAAACGCTGTTTCTGTTCTACTTTGACTTTTATTTTAGTACTCAGGCGATAATTATGTTCTATTTCTTAACTTTGAGCATTCTTTTACATATGGAAAGATTCTTTAACGTATTTAAATGTTCCATTACGTATGGAGAGCTAAATTACAAACAAGCATGTGCTAACATTTAAAAAAAAAAGTTTCGAAATATTGTATCATTAAGTATTTCAATCAATGTTGCTTTTTTAAACACTTGGTAACAAGTCTTATTATATTTAAAAGAAGAAAAACACATCTGCAAACTTTTTCCCGATTGCAAAGGCTGGCTTGGAGGTTCGAACCTGGCTTACTTTTTCCCGAAGATACCCGAAGCTGGACTTAGAAAATTTTTGCCTCAAAACACCAATAAAGAATGCGCTCAACCTTTTTGAGACAAGGTGTACAAGGCAAAAATATGCACATTGCAGATCTATTGTCAAGGTCATATCTTAATGAGGTTGAGGAAGACGATAAGTCACTTACTGAAGTAATCCATAGTCTAACTTCTCACTTACAAGTTAGTGATGCACGTAAAGAGCAGTTCATTGAAGCAACTAAATTAGACCCTTTGTTAAGTAGAGTTTTGGATCTGTATTACAAGGGTTGGCCCGATGATAAGAAGGAATTAGATGATAGTGTAAAATTTTATCATAAATTGAGACAGGATATTACTGTAGAAAATGGCCTAGTGTTTTTAGGTAAAAAAGTAATTGTACCGGTTAGTTTAAGGAAACAAGTGTTAAACCAGTTGCATGAAAGTCATTTTGGAGTGCAAAAAACTAAAGCAAGAGCAAGACAGATAGTGTATTGGCCAGGGTTAGCAACGGATATAGAAAATATGGTCCTTAAATGTGCAACGTGTGAGAAGTACAGAATGTCAAATACCAAAGAACCGTTAATTTCCCATGACATACCAAATTTACCATTCGAAAAAATAGGTGTTGATATCTTAGAATTTGGGGGTAAGTCATTTCTAGTCATAATGGATTATTACTCGAAATGGCTTGAACTTTTACCACTGAAGTCAAAATCTTCTGTAGAAGTAAATGACAAACTTAAAAATGTATTTACAACACATGGTATACCTAAAATTGTTGTGGCTGACAATGTACCATTTAGCTCAAGGGAATGCAGGGATTTTGCTAGAGAGTGGGATTTCACTATTATAACTAGTAGTCCAAGGTATCCAAGGTCGAACGGATTGGCAGAGAAAGCGGTAGGAATTTCAAAAAGAATTTTAAAGAAAAGCCAAGAAGAAGGGAGAGACTACAGGTTAGGGTTACTTGAATATCGGAATTCTCCTGTATTAGGATCAGATATGTCACCGTCTCAAATGTTAATGAGTAGGAGGGTAAGAACTAAGTTGCCAGTACATGTAGAGCTGCTAAAACCAAAAGTTCAAGAAAATGTACACAAAATGTTACTAAAGAAGCAGCAGAAAAATAAAATGCTTTATGACAAAACAGCTAAAATAAGGCCTGAATTTAAACCAGGGGAAAATTGTTTGTTGCAAAAGGATAAGATATGGGTACCAGGTCAAGTAATTAATGTTGAAAACACTCCAAGATCATATTTAGTAAAAGATACAAACAATCAGGTGTATCGCAGGAATAAAATACATTTAAGAAAGTCTCTAAACAAATTTGAATTTCAAAACTTGTGTGAGTATGATGATGTAACTAACAATAATGTACAAGGTGTGCAAGAAAATCAAGAACCCATAGAACAAGACAATGTAACGAGAAATCAAAATGTGACAGAAACTAGTTGTGGTGGCAATCTAAGGGGAGTAGTTGGTGATAAGCCACGTAGGTCCGAAAGAAAAGTAAAGAAGCCTTACTTCAAAGATTATGTGTAAAAGGGGGAGATGTAATGGATGCAATAGGTATCAAGTGGTTCTGGCCACATTGACAGTGTGAATCACGATATAGTCTGAGACAGTACAGCAGATGTCATGTGATGTAATGTGTGTTCGCTGTAAAGTGAATTAGAAATTAATAATAAATACGTTCTAGTGTAATACACTTAAGTGTATTAATTAATTAATTATCATAACAAACGATACATATAGTGTTTTCAATTTTATTCGAAAAATTGGGCTTGAAAATAATCTTGGCAAGATAAGTGCCACGTTTGCTCTCACAAGGAGACTTATGAAAGTGTCACTCACCGATTTGAATGAAACTTTGCATACTTGTAGAACATCGAAAAATAATCGATACTTATTTTTTTTTTATTTATTTCGGCAATGGTGCGGGTTTAAGGTCGTTAGGTGTGGTCTCCAAGCATGAACAAAAATGTAGACAAAAATGTAGTCATTTAATGTAGACAAAGACATACTGTCATGAGGGAAGTAGGAGAGCTGATTCAGTAACTGATGTCAAAATTACAAAATTCAAAATGGCGGATCCAATATGGTGGTTACAATTACTAAAAGTCTTCTGGTTTGAAATGCTCTGCAATTAGCCAAGAACAATTATAGTTGTCAGGGGTTACTGCGAGAAGGTTGCAGACTAATTTGAAACCCCTTTCTGGACTTATTTTAACGGGATGCCTGATCAATGTGAGTCTCTGCATTTCTTACTATTCGGGGTGCTTATTTAATCCTTTGGGGATCCTATGGTACAATTTGTACCATACGCGTTTTTCATGGTACATTGCGTTATTTCCCTTCTATTTAAGCTTTTTCGTCCGGTTTTTTTTTTTGTTTTGTTTTCCAAGTCCAGAGGCCTTGTAGAAGACATTACGTATGGTTTCAGACCGTCCTGCGTCCAGACATAGGAGGTGATGACGTCATAAGTCAAATATTTCTTTTCTCATTTTCTAAGCCTATGTTCAATATTTTTTGGCGGGCTTATTTTTCCACGTAGAAGATTGAAATTTTGCACAAACATTTAGTCCACGAGTAGTATTTACCAGATTTTTTGTTCCGATGTCAGTGCTAAAACAGGGGGGAACCAGAGGGGCAAAGGGGTAAAAAAGGGATTTTTACCCCCAAAATCCCGTTTTTCGTCATTTTCCCGCCTTACATACATGATAGAACCACGTGAGTCATACCGTCTGAAAGGCAGTTCCATTCTGAAGAGAACGACGGTAGAATTATTATTCTAGGGTAATTAGGGCCGTCTCAGTGAATTTTTATCCAAATATACTTCTGTATAGGGTAAAAGTGGGGCATGGTAGGGAAATTTTTTTCTGGCGGGCCTATTTTTTCACGTAGAAGATTGAAATTTTGCACAAACATTCAGTCCACCGAGTAGTATTTACCAGAAGTTTTTTTCGGATTTCTGCGTAAAAACAGGGGGAGTCCAGAGGGGCAAAAGTTGAAAAAAGGGAAATTTTGCCCCCCAAAATCCCTTTTTTCAGGAATTTCCCGCCTTAGATACATGATGGAGACATGTGAATGGTACCGCCTGAAAGACAGTTCTATTCTGAAGAGAATGATTGGCGGATTATAGTCCTAGGGTAATTAGGGATGTCTCAGGAATTTTTTTCTCTGAGATCATAGTGTTTTATGGTAATTTGGGGCATTGTGGGAATTTTTGATAAAATTCTCCCGCCCTTACTATTCAAGATAGAAACTTGAAATTTGGCACACACATTCAGTATACCAAGTACTATTTATCAGATTTTTTAGATGACTACGATCACACAGGGGGGTCCAGGGGGGGCCAAAGTTCGAGAAAAAAAATTCCCTCCGAAATTTTCACTTTGACATTTTTTCCCGCTTCTATATGGTATGAGCATGCAAGTGGTACCATTTGAAAGCCAGCTCTATTCTGAAGAGAATGAGGTATGAACCATGATCCTAGGATAAATAGTGACGATACAGTAGCTGCTTGACTGAAAGTCTAAAAAATAGCCCCAAAAGCCAGGATCCTTTAAGGGTTAAAGTGTGCCCCTCGCCTATCACTATTCGCGGTGCTTATTTATAGTGATTTATAGTATATTCGGGTACCGTGTTAAACCTTGAAGAACGTAATAGGCGCTAAATTGGAATAGTAGGTTTAATTTTGATAATATAATGTATTCGTCGTCTTCACTTTCTTTACCGCTAAAATGGATTGTTGAATATAATAGTGAGACTGAAAGTAGGTTGAGTTGATTTTAACGTCCCTTTCAGCAGTGAGGCTATATGAGACGGTATCTACTGATTAACGTGGAATCCAAATCACACGAGCTCCCGCCGGCACGGGCTGAAAGAAGGATCACAATTTCGACTCGATTATCTAATGACCGATTAAGTCTAACCATCTATTGGTTGAGAGTTGTAATGAAATACAATTTTTGTCGCTTCATGTCCAACACTGGTTCGTCCAGTGAGTGAGAATTTTGCGATGGGTAGAATTAAAAGATTAGCAAACGCCGTGTTGCGAAATGTCGCGGCCTGAAAACGAAACAGATATAACCTAATGTCACCTGGGGTATATAGCTTTAGATGGCGTTGCATAACCTTGCATGCTGTATGCGAGTGAGCACCTAGCCTTATTCCCTACTAACGTTGATCGAAATTGGCAGTGATAACATTGAGAGCTGTATTCGGTAGTCTTCAGGTACTGACATATACAAGTTTTATAACATATTCGCTGTGACATTTCATTTCGATAGATATTTTTCACGTAAAACACAGTATGCGGCAAAACAAACAGTACTGAAATTCGCGTACGGGTGGCGCTCAGATGCTATGTGGTATGAGCTGTGAGTGCCACATGTGTGCTCAGTTGTAAGTGGACTAGCGTAGTGTGCAATTGGTGCGAAGATAACGTTACTCACAACAGAGGAGGAGGTACTTATTGCCGAGTAATATTTCCGCTCATACGGTGTGAGGCAGCGTCTCTCTGCAGGAGATTAGCGTGGACGTCTACTGTATTGCTCTGGAGTGTCAGCTATGGCATATGAAAATGAAGATTTCATCAGTAACATATGGTTCAGTGATGAAAAGCCATGTGTACTTTGATCGCCACATCAATCGACAGTTGATTATTGACCCTGTCTTGCATGGTTTGTGCGGCTTTTACCGCACAAAAAATCTGTCTTTATAACAACAATGGATGCAGCAAGACGGAGCTATTGCCCACACTGCAAGTGAGTCACTTACTCTTCTGCTAACAAGAGTTTGGACATCGCTTGATTTGCTTTGGAACGGATTTTCCATATCCTTCCCACTCCCCTCACCTGATGACTCCAGATGCCTACATATGAGGTATGCTGAAGGAAGCAATTTGCTTTGCCATTCCAGCAAACCGTGTTCACTAGCATGTTCATCGATCTACAGGACCGCTATGAAGAATATGTGCGACATAATGTTCAACATTTTGAACACATGAGATACAGGAATGATTCCTTGGAAATTTACAATATGTGTTAAGTAACCATTTGACAATCTTTCTTATGTTTCGTTATGTTGTGCAAGAAATAAATAAATGTCAACAATGTGATTTCAGTACTGTTTGTTTTCCCGCATACTGTAGTACATTTCTTCATCATATCAATCATCACATTACATTTATCGTTTTCTTTCTTTCTTTTGTTTGTACAATATGTTAATAAATCTCAAAAACATATTTTAAAATTTTTGACAGTACCTTTTGACCAGTCCGAATATAATTTAGAATCCTCTATAAATGATGATGAGAAAGCGTTAGTTCACAGCTTGAATGTTTGATTAAGGATTCAATTGACAATTCCTTGTTTATAGAAACTCATTATACTTTACACTTTGAAGATCATTTGATTATACAATGAGATCCATGTGCAATTTAGGACAGCGATGACAATACATTTGAAATAGAAACAAAATCCAATTTCCAGTTACAGGAATGGGAAGAGAAAGACATTGATGACGAATATAGCGGAAGACTGTTGAGTATTGGAAATCGGGGAAAAACGTATATTAAAATTTGAGACCGTTAAAATAAGGTTTAAACGATTGACATCGAAGAGTCAATTATAGAAGGTGGGAAGAACAGATTGCCCGTGGTGGAAATCGACTGGAGAAGCTAAAACACATTTCTGAAATTGTTTTAAATAGATTTAAAGAAGCAAGAAAAAATCTGTAACAGCACACGACCTACACATTCGTAAGTGGGCTCTACAAGCATGAGATGAAGTTTCTTTGTCCTCACAATTATTTACAGCTTCTGTCAAGTGGGTGAACGAATTCCAACACATAAGGGAAGTTCCCCAAAGAGTACGCACTTAGTCTTTAAACACGTAACGAAGAAAAGGGAAATCATCACAAATCTTTATACATTCCTTAAGGTCAAAATTGGAGGCAAAAATAAAGACAGTGACGCAATATTTACAACAATAGACGCATTGTTATAAAACAATGTATTTGCGCACTCTTGAAGGACTATGCCTCTAAGATAGGGTGACCAACCGTCCCGTAAAAACGGGATTGTCCCGTTTTTTCACTACCATTCCCGGTGTCCCGAAAAATTCTATCGGGACGCCAAAATGTCCCGTATTTATGTACATTGGGCACAAAAAATCTTTCGAATCTCTAAAATTTCCTAATTTATATTATTTTCTAAGCTATGTGATTATATTGGAGTAACGTCTAATTACTGAGTAACGTCATTACGACGTTTGCGATATTGGATGTGGTGGCTGCACTGTTTTCCCCTCAGGCCTCCCCATTCCGTAGACAACAGTGCAAGGGGCTGAAAGTTTTATGAAGAACAAATGTAATCTGTTTTTACTCTCTGTTTCGGGCGGTGGAAGATTGAGGCACAGTCATCAGTACAGTACAGTATTTCCGTAATTTGACTTAGATGTAACACACTACGAAAGGGGAACAAAGGTACAGAACTATAAAAGTGAAAGTAAAAAGAAAACTAGTTGTAAATGAAATAATGTTTAAAAGTAAGAAAATGCAAATAAAAGGAGTTGGAATCCGATGCTGAGATATAATTATAAATCCTGTCGGTGACAGATTTGAGTGCTCATATATTTTTAGTAATGTTTTCAAATATTTCATTTTTTGTTAGCTGCTGATAGTTAAGCTTACTTGTTATCTAATTAATTTCAAAACCTTTTCAGTAGTAAAAAGTGTAAATTTACCCTTTTCTGTGAGATACAAAGAGAGAGAGAGAGAGAGAAGAGGCTAAAAAATATATATTTATGGGAGCAACCTATTCAGAAATAAAAAGTGTCCCGTTTTTTCTATTTGACGATTTGGTCACCCTACTCTAAGAGTACGCAATGTGTCCTCCAAGAGTACGTATTTGCTATGTGAGAATAATACTATTACAAGACAGCAAACGAAGATGATATTACACAATTCAAAGAAAATTATGACAGAAATACGAAAAGAGGTACAAAGTTTTTTGGTTTTGCGAGAAATTGATATAAATGAATACAAATATAAGTGTAACATCAAAAGTATTCAAATTCTTGATAATGAGGGAAACCAAAAGATATCCTACAATTAACCTAGGCCTAGATTACAAAATAAAATTGAAAACTGCAATTATAATTACATTTACAAAATAAAATTGAAAACTGCAATTATAATTACATTTACAAAATAAAATTGAAAACTGCAATTATAATTACATTTACAAAATAAAATTGAAAACTGTCAAACTATACCAAAGTATAATTAACACTGCCTTTGAACGAAACAGAAACATATGCGCAAATAAAACAAATAGAAAATTACAATAAAATTATGCATCTAAAATCTGACATTTTGATGATCATTAGCAGCTGTCACTCTTAAAAATCCCGAGGCCCTCATAATTTGAACAGGCCTCATGCCACCACTTCCTGCAGGCATGACACTGCACCTAATCCTCGATGATGGGTTGCGTGCACTGCTCATCACATCCAGGGCAGAAGTAATTCTCCTCGGGTGAAGATCTTGATTGGTCTGAAGAAACACGACATCTTCCTTCAGTCTTGGAATCAACTTAATCGTTCTGCCAAGCTGCTTCTGTGGATGCTTCAAGTTTGTTTCTGAACGGTGGAAACGTCATAATCTCAGACTTCTTACCTGCTCTTTCTTATTTTCTGTACACCTGAGTGTTTAGGAAGAGGCAGACATGCTAACGATGTACTGCTACTGGTTCATCTGGAATATCTGACGTTGTTGCACCAATCTCTCCGCTGTCAGCAGAGTACAGTTGTTAATTGGTCAGTGCCGAAAGTTGGAAGTCTACTTCGCTCAGGATTGAAAGTGTGGATCCCTGTAGCTTGCACAAACTCCTAGCTTTCTCAATTGTTGCAATCCCTTCATATGCAATGTGGGTGATGCCGGAAATATCCCTTTGTTATTCTTCCCGCGGGTGATCAATGGTTGTTGACCATCCATTTATCACATTCAGCTGCAAAGGCAGTCTTCAGAGATCCAAACCCCTTGTCAAGGGGCTGCAGCATGTGGCTTGCATGCGGAGGAAGAGAAAGAATGGTAATGTAATTATCCCTACATTACAGTACTGCTTCTGAAGTGCAGCGTGTGGTGTGGTTATCAAAAAATAGCAACACTTCATCACTCTTAGTTGGCTTCACGAGGTGAGAGAAATGTTTCAAGGTCCGTCTTCATACAACACTATTTTCATTCTATTTCTGAGAAATATGATGGCTGGAGACACGTAAACTCCAGTTGGAAACATGTAACAGAGAACAGTAATCGTCTGTCCCCTCTCACCAGACACAACTTTAACCGCATGCCTTTTACCGATTGGCGAAAGTACTTTTCGAATTTTATTTGGGATAGTTAAAATTCCATTTTCATCCATATTAAACATTCTATGAGAGAGAAATTCTTTGTCTTGTAACACTGCCTGAAAGTAGCTGAAGAATATCATGTATTGAGTTTTTTGAAGCCAATTATTCTTCCAAGGTTGCATTTCTCCGGTGAGCGCAATGCTATCATTCCTTTTGCAAAATGCATATATCCAATTCTTTCCGGCTTTCTTCTTTCCTCTGTTGAAGTTGTGTTGGTCTGATTTCTCTGCATAGTCGAACGCAAGATCCATCAGTTGTTGGCATGTGATACCGTAAAGCATGGAGTCAAGGTCCCTTACGTGCTGAGCCAATTCCTGTTCTTGCAGAGGGCTGAATGTTGGCTTTATCCGTCGCACGGACATTGGGACAATTCCCTGGAATTTTTTTTTTAAAAAAGGACTATAGCTAAACAAAAACCATTAAAAAATCATTGCAGTATGTTAGTTATGAGACTCTTTCCCGAGGTTAGTTCGCATGCAGTAGGTTCAAATTTATCATTCTCTGATCCTGAAAGTAATCATACCCGCTTTTCTGAGATTTTGTCCAACTTCATTCACTTCAGGAATAGCGTAATTACACATTGCTATAATGTAAATCATTGGTGATTTCACATTAGTATTGCTTTAGTGAGCCATGTAAATCGCCGGCGATTCACATCATACCTAGGCCTACCTACTTTCTTGGGCTATGCGAATCAACAGCGATGCACACTGCTAGTGTTTATATTTGAGAAACCTATTCAGTTTGCCTCAAAGTAACCCCGCAGTGTCAGAATTGGAAAATAATCTGACAAGGTGTTCTTCTCTGATAATCAAATTCAATTGTCTACACAGTCCTCCAAGAGTACGGCATCACCGGTCCCGAAGAGTGCGCGCGTACTCTTGAAGGAAAGAAAATGCTTACTCTTAGAGGAATCACACTCATTTTACAAATCTATCACAAGTGTGCAGTAGTTTCCAGATATGATGGTATTATCTGCCTTATGCCCAAACTTGATTGTGACACCTAATATTTGATACTAAGTTTAGAAACAGAATACACGGTGTATATCTGTATTCAACTACACACACTAATAGGTGGGAACTCAATTATTACACTGGAAGTATCAAAAGTATTTACTTACCAATAAAACGTAGGGCAAAGATGCTGGCAGCAGACAACTTGCCTACAACCCAGTGTTACCACAGTCCTAGCTCTGAAATGGGCTGAAAAATAGTACCAAATTGAAACAAAAAGGGCTGAATTTTATACCAGGGTAATACACAGCTCTATAACATGAAACTGAAAGAGGTAATGTTCTAGAACAACCCCCCGCCTCTTCCAAGAGTACAAATCAACGTGTCGATTATGGCGTCACTAGGAAACAACTTAGCCTGCTAAGCCACTTATGTCAATGTATTTTTCATGCTATAATCTTTTATTGTATAATCTTTGCAACGACACATAAATTATAGACTTACTTGAGTACACGCTGGTCTTCTTCAGAATATTCAACACATGCTCGTATTGTTATATATATATATATACGAGGGCTATCCAGAAAGTAGATTACGTTTTGGAATAAAAAATCAACAAAGTATAGGAAACAAATTTTATTATATACAGATGAAAGCCACACACAAATACTACTTTTCGACATAGTCACCATTCAAATTAAGGCATTTATCGTAGCGATGTACGAGCTTGGAAATTCCTTCGTCGAAAAATTCGGCCGCCTGCGACTTCAACCACTTCGTTACCTCTTCTTGCAGCTGTTCGTCGTCATCAAAACGCTGCATAGCCAGCCACTTCTTCATTGCTGGGAATAGGTGGAAGTCGCTCGGTGCCAGGTCGGGACTGTACGGCGGATGAGGAAACAACTCCCACTGAAAAGATTCAAGAACATCACGCGTGACATTTGCCGTGTGGGGCCGGGCGTTGTCGTGAATCAACAAGATCTTAGAGCTCAACATTCCTCTGCGCTTTTTTGAATTGCTCTTCTGAGGTTTTGCAGAGTTTGGCAATACCTTTGAGCGTTTATTGTAGTGCCTCTTTCCAGGAAGTCCACCAAAATCACACCTTTTCTGTCCCAAAAAACAGTCGCCATCATCTTCCTTGCCGACATTGTTTGCATGCATTTCTTGGGTTTTTGGGAAGAACCTGTGTGCCCCCACTGCATTGATTGTAATTTCGTTTCACAGTTCACGTGTTTCACCCATGTTTCGTCACCAGTAACGATGCGATCGAGTAAAGAGTCACCATCCTTATTGTAGGCGTCCAAAAAGTGCAACGCTGCAGCCATTCGCTGATTTTTGTGGTCCTCTGTCAAGATTTTTGGAATCCATCTTGCACAAAACTTGTGGTAACCAAGCTTTTCGCTGATGATTTCGTGCAACAAACTTCGCGAAATTTGTGGAAAACTCAAAGAAAGTTCCGTTATTGTGAACTTTCGATTTTCACGGACTTTAACATCGACTTTTTCGACAAGTTCGGCAGTCACTTTGCTGGGTCTCCCACTTCGATCTTCGTCGTGAACATTGGTTCGGCCATTTTTAAATCTTATGACCCACTGTCGCACTCCACCTTCAGTGATAATGTTGTCCCCATACACTTCACACAGCTGCCGATAGATTTCTATCGGTTTACAGTTTTTTGCTGTCAGAAACCTTATTACTGCACGCACCTCGCAGCTCGCGGGATTTTCAATTAACGCAGACATTTCAAACCGTCACAGTATCTTAACGGAGCACAGCACGAACCTCTCACTAGCACGGCTAGATGCCGACTGAGCTGCGCAACGCTCTGACCCCAAGATGGCCGCGCTAGCCCCGCCCCTAGCGGACACAGACGAAAACGTAATCTACTTTCTGGATAGCCCTCGTATATATCCTTTATGAGCGGTACAGATGCGCCCATCTAGCGGCATTTGTATCCCAGTATAGTTCGAATTACGAATTTCCCACACAAAGTTCCTAGTGTTACGCGGTGCAACGCCACAGAATACAAGTTCAACAGCATTTTTGAAGAGTCCAACACACAGTATAAATAACGTGAGATGTAGCAAAATCTTACTGACACTTTAGAAAATGTGACAAGTATTTGTTAAATGGTGCTGAATTGGGTAGAATTTACCAACTTTTTCACAAAAGGGGCTGCAAATGCCAGCGTGGTACCAACGGGCCGATGAATGATAAAAAGGGCTGAATTTGGTACAATTGTACCAAGTGTGGCAACATTGCTACAACCACCTTTCACACAACGACGCTTCTGCAGGAATACAAACAAACATCCAGTGTTGCCAGATCTGGCAAATTGTTGATCGTACTCTTAGAGGCCGCGCACTCTTACAGGAACTTCCCTTACATGGTATTGTTTACAAGAAAATTAATAAATTCGTAACGCAGAAATCTATAGCTGATACAAATCAGTTGGAAGCCAGTGCGAATGCATTTGTCGCGAATGTGAAGCAAAACATGTTGTTAGTTGGAAAAGAAAATACTTATAACTCTGATCAATCAGGGTTTAATTTGGGAATGCACACGGGACATAATCTATCGTTTACAGAGACACAAAAAGTAGAAAGTGTGGCACAGTCAATAAATTCTATGACTCATAGCTACACTATACAGCCTTTAATTTCTACAAATGGTGTTTTGTTATCAGCGTTATTAATTGTTTTGCAGGAAAAGAATGAAATATTTGGCCCTATACTCCAAACCAATCTCTTTAAATCTGAAAATGTCCTTATGAAAGCATCGAATTCGGGAAGATTAACATAAAGTCTTGTGAGATCATGGTTTCAAGAGGTATTTCTCGCAGCGTCTAATGCAAGGTCCACTTTGTTATCACATTTGTGGAGTAGCCACAATTCATCAACTTTTGAATCTATTTTCAGAACAAAAGAGTACCTCAAAATAGAAATCATTTCTACAGGAACAACTGGTAGGATTCATTCTCTTGATGTGTTGTTCTTTAGGCCGTAGAAAAGCTTCTTGAAACGTTTTTCTAACATTCTCCTTTTCTACAACTATAAGATAAATTTACATCTCCGTAATAATATAATTAAGATCCTATTACTGATTCATAACCAGTTTTCTTCTCCCAGATTAGCAAATCTTATTAGGTATGCGTGGTACAAAAGCTGTTATTTGGAAGAAAAACCCATCTGCGTTTGAAAATCCCGTAATATTTTGTTTCAAAGATTGTGCAGCATTTTGCATCGCTGTAATAAGGTGTGCGTGGTGTAAACAAAGTTTATGCATCACACACTTTTTTACTGAATATCATTACTGTAAAACGTCTTCTCAATAAATTCATAATTTTAAGAATTGAACATATGTATGAAGTTCTGACACTCATGGGCGGCGATTAGGGGGGGCAGTTGCCCCCTCACTTTTTCTAGTGACACATTAATGTATATAGATTAATTTCGAAATGTAAAGTTATTGTATGTATTATTGATTCATAGAAAAAATTATGACCCCTACCGGTGCTTGACTACGTATTGGTTGTCTTCCTGTGGAGTTAAGAAAACTGCAGGAATTACATTTTAATTGCCACCGAAATTGGCCGAAAAATAACCTATCGGAGCGGAATAATTCCAGCGAATGTCACTTCTTGTTACAAGGGTTCGATATGTTAATCACCCGCTTTGAAACTAATTGAGATGATATTTTGTAAAAAAGAAAAAGTCTTTCACAAGTTATTCTTTAATTGCACAAAAGTTGAAAGTTTCTAAAATGTCTTTTCTTCTTTCTAATAGTAAGGAATATTGATTAAAAGGGAGTAATAAGAAACAACATCTACTTTTCCATTGTTTTTCAGTGTGATATACGAATGGAGTGGTGTGTTTAGGGGTGTACGAGTGGATATACAGTTAAATTTAAGTAATTCAACATAATTCTAGGATTTAGGATTATTTTGTATAACTGGGATGTGGAGTGATTCTAAGTATTGCTGAGTTTTGATGTATTCCAAGAAAGTGAAAGCTGCATCTAATAGCAACGAGCATGTTTCGGGAAGCAGAAAAAGCAAATATTTCTTTAAATGTCGTAGCATATGCTTGTAATATTTAATGTCTTTCATTTTTTAAGGGTAATAACACATTTATTAGCACGTGTGGAATTAAAAATGTGAGTTGTTCATTAATCCAGAGTTTCAATTCAACTTTTACAAAACAAGCCTCATTATTCATTACCATGTTATCCTTTCTACTTATTTGTTTAGTAAATTTGTTATTAAATAGTCTGATCACAGTTTTCCAGATAGAATTTTAAAATGTTCATGAGCAAGGAGTCAAAATTTCTTTTTACACTTTATTTCTTTCTTTATTTAAGAGTGCAAAGGGATAGTACCTATTTGTGTTGCTCTGTCAATTTACTTAATAATATATGAAATACGCTATAATTTAGGTATTTTAACTGAAAAAAGGTAGTATCCTATTAGTTATACAATCCTCCGTAGTAGTAGGCCCCCGCGTTGGCGCGAATTGACCTTTATGACGTCATAGATCAAAGGTTAATGACCTTGGCCCGGGGTCAATGACCTAGGGGTACATAGGACCACCCCCTCTAAATTTTGGCAGGGGTACCATGGCCCACCCCCTAAATTTTTGCAGGGGTACATAGGACCACCCCCCTTAAATTTTGGATATTGCCAAATCTAAAAATTTGGTATGATAGCCTAGGACCATAGTATGTACCTCTATTAGTATTGGGTGTCTATGTCGTTCCCTTTTATGGGTAAAAAATTGCCAAAAATTCAAATTTCGGGGGTTTTTGACCTAATTTATCCCCTTTGATGAGGTGTTATTACCTTATATAGTTATATGGGCGTATACAGGGGTCCATTCCCTTTCATAACATATGTGTATATTAATGCACTGCTTGAAAAATTTGGGAGGGGTACCTTGGCCCACCCCTTAAATTTTGGAAATTGCCCAATTTCAACATTTGGTATTATAGTACTAGACCCTAACATGTATTATGATAAATTTGGGTGGTCCACCTCGTTCCCTTTTAGGGGTACACAGTTTCCAAAATATAAACTTAAGCAATACGTTATACCACGTGTTTGGTTTTTGACCTAATTTATCTCCTTGGATGAGGTCCTATTACCTTATATGGTTATATGGTTATGTATAGGGGTTTATTTCCTTTCATAAGACATAGGTACATTTGTGCACTCTGGGAGGGGTACCTTGGCCCACCCCTTAAATTTTGGAAATTGCCCAATTTCAACATTTGGTATTATAGTACTGGACCCTAACATGTATTATGATAAATTTGGGTGGTCCACCTCGTTCCCTTTTAGGGGTACAAAATTGCCAAAATATAAACGTAAGCAATATGTTATACCACGTGTTTGGTATGTTGGCCCAATTTATCCCGTTTGATGTAGTCTTATTACCTTATATGGTTATATGGTTATATAGTTATGTACCTAGGTATAGGGGTTTATTCCCTATCATAAGACATAGGTACATTTGTGCACCCCTTTAAAAATTTGGGAGGGGTACCTTGGCCACCCCTTAAATTTTAGAAATTGCTCATTCTATATATTTGGTATTATAGTACTGGACCCTAACATGTATTACTATAAATTTGGGTGGTTCATCTCGTTCCCTTTCACGGGTACGAAATTGCCAAATTTTAGTACAACTACGTGTTTCGTTTTTGACCAAATTTATTCCCTTGGATGAGGTCCTATTACCTTATATGGTTATATGGTCATGTATAGGGGTCTATTTCTTATCATAAGACATAGGTACATTGATGCACCCCGGGAGGGGTACCAATGCCAACCCCCTTAAATTTTGGAAATTTTTCAATTTAAGCACTCGCTATCATAGTACATGACCTCAATATGTATCATGATAAATTTGGGTGGTCCACCTTGTTCCCTTTCATGGGTAAAAAAAATGCCAAAATATAAACATAATCAATATGTTGTATCACGTGTTTGGTTTTTGGCCCAATTTATTCCGTTTGATGTGATCTTATTACCGTATATGGTTATATGGTCATGTATATAGGTTCATTTCCTATAATAAGACATGGGTACATTGATGCACCCTTTAAAATTTGGGAGGGGTATCTTGGCTCATCCACTCAGTTTTAGAAATTGTTTAATATAAGCATTTGGTATCTTCGTACAGGTCTTCAAATATGTACCACTATAAATTTGGATGGTCCACATCGTTCCCTTTCATGGGTAAAGAACTACCAAAAATCAAATTTGGGAGGTTATTGACCCCTTTGATAAGTATTTAGCACGTTATACGGTTTATTACCTTTATATGTTTATGTGCCCTTTTAAATTTGGGAATTATCAGATAACAAAATTCGGTAAACGTTTTCTAGGACCATTGTAGATGTTGGTGTTCCTCTTATGGCCAAATATTCAAAATTTAAAGGTTATTGACCGGCTTTATTATTGAATAACTACAGGATTTATTACTTTTTCATAAGACACAGGTGTATTTGTGTAACAATCTTTAATTTTGGGAGGGGTACATTTCTTATTGTCATATCAATAATTGGTAATTGTTCTTAAAATTGGATAGTATCTCATTCATTGGGTAAATCATTGTCAAATATGAGTATGATCACGTGATCAGTTATTGACCTATGATGGGATTAGGAGTCCAGGACATTGGTACATTTAAACTTTGTAGGATAATTTGAGAATGCGTCATTGGTTTCGACTATTACAGCCAAATATAAACGTAAGCAATACGATGTACCACGTGATTGACCTTGATGAGGTAGTGTACAGGGATACATAGCTAACCTTATTGAAACTTATGAGTCATAGTCTTAAGGGAATACATGCTACAACACTGGCAAAGTTATTGTTGATGCAATTTGATTGGTTGATCACTATCTTTCGTGCAATCTGATTGGCTGATCACTATCATTCGTGCAATCTGATTGGTTGATGAGTTTCAAATCTTTGCTGCATTCAGTTTTGTTTTAACATTTAAAAAGTTTTTGAATTTTTTTGTTTGAAACTTTGGTTTGACATTTTTTCGTTTAATATTTTTAGTTTAAAAATTTTTGTTTCGAAATTTTTGTTTGAAAATTTTGTTTCAAAACTTTGAAACTTTTCGTTTGAAATTTTTGTTGAAAAATTTTTGTTTAAAATTTTTTGTTCGAAATTTTTGTTTGTAAATTTTTGTTTCAATTTTTTAAAAATTTTTTCGAATTTTTTTCTGTTTAAAAATTTTTGTTTAAACAGTTTTGTTTGGAAAATTTTGTTTCAAATTTTTTTTGAAAATTTTTGTTTGAAAATTTTTTTCGTTTCATAATTTTGTTTCCAAATTTTTTCGTTTCAAAAATTTTGTTTCAAAATTTTGTTTGACATTTTTAAAAGTTTGTGCACTCATTAGTAAAGAACCGGAACTGTTTAGAACAATAACATCTGGCAACATTATGGTGCAATAGTACACGTCAGAACGTGAAATTTTCGGAGGTTATTGACCCCTTTGATAAGTATTTAGCACGTTATATGGTTTATTACCTCTATATGTTTATGTGCCCTTTTAAATTTGGGAATTATCAAATAACAAAATTCGGTAAACGTTTTTCTAGGACCCATTGTAAATGTTGGTGTTCCTCTTATGACCAAATATTCAAAATTTAAAGGTTGTTGACCTATGTTTTGATACGGCTTTATTATTGAATAACTACAGGATTTATTACTTTTTCATAAGACACAGGTGTATTTGTGTACCAATCTTAAATTTTGGGAGGGGTACATTTCTTATTGTCATATTAATAATTGGTAATTGTTCATTGGGTAAATCATTGTGAAACATTAGAATGATCACGTGATCAGTTATTGACCTATGATGGGATTAGGAGTCCAGGACATTGGTACATTTAAACTTTGTAGGATAATTTGAGAATGCGTCATTGGTATTGATTATTACAGCCAAATATAAACGTAAGCAATACGATGTACCACGTGATTGACCTTGATGGGGTAGTGTACAGGGATACATAGCTAACCTTATTGAATCTTATGACTCATAGTCTTAAGGGAATACATGCTACAACACTGGCAAAGTTATTGTTGATGCAATTTGATTGGTTGATCACTATCTTTCGTGCAATCTGATTGGCTGATCACTATATTTGTGCAATCTGATTGGTTGCTTAGTTTCTGCATTCAGTTTTAAGTTTTGTTTAACATTTAAAAATCTTGGTTTCGTTCAACATTTTGCACTCACTGATAAATATGATCAAAACCGTTTATTTGTTAATCGAATAGTTAAAAACCGGATAAAGTTTGACGGTTAACCGTGAAACGTAAATTTTTTAGTTTGAAAATTTTTTGTTTGAAAGTTTTTGTTTGAAAACTCTTGTTTCAAATTTGTTTGAATTTTTTTGTTTCAGAATTTTGTTTGAAATTTGATTCAAAATTTTTTTTGAAATTTTTTTTGTTTGAAAATTTTAAATTTTTTTGTTGCAAAATTTTGTTTGAAAATTTTTTGTTTAAATTATTTTGTTCGAAATTTTTGTTTTGAAATTTTTCGTTTCCAAATTTTTTTGTTTAAAATTTTTTGTTTGAACATTTTTGTTTGGAAAATTTTTGGTTTCAAATTTTTAAGTTTGTGCACTCATTAGTGAAGAACCGGAACTGCTTAGAAGAAATTTGGTTTGAAATTTTTTTTGTTTGAAAATTTTTGTTTCGAAAGTTTTGTTTGAAATTTTTTGTTTCAAAGTTTAGTTTGACATTTTAAAAGTTTGTGCACTCATTAGTAAAGGACCGGAACTGTTTAGAACTAAAACCTCTGGCAACATTGTGGTGCAATAGTACACGTCCGAACACGATAATGCAACGTCATCAGTTTTGCATCATATATAAGTATCGTTCGAGGTAGTATTCATGATAACGTCATTATGGCTTCTTGTCTGCAGTTTCTAAACACACGTGATGTGATGAAATCATTTACGAAGATTACTGATTTACAACAGAATGTACCTTATAGAATCTTAGCTAGCGAAAAAATCCGTACAAAGTTTGGATTAAGAATCGTAGTAAAGCTTAAACATAATACGAATATAATTTTACCAGCAAGATATTTACCAATGGAAGCATCAAAACAAGAAGAACTGCTGCGTTTCTTAAATACTGGATCTGTATCTTTATGTTACAAAGGATTCTTGGGTCGAAGTCATCAATTTGAATTTAGTACACAGCCGGATTCGTCAGCAATTGTGATGAAATCATGAATTCAAACGTCAGCACATTCCTTTCCTATGACGTCAGCCGTAGTTCTATAAATCAACCAATACACTGTCATTCCACGAAATCATTTGAGCAAGTGCTTTTCAGGAGGAAAGATGTGTACTTCTAACGATAAAGAATTCCTCTTCGCAAGCCATTATCCAATAAATATATTTCAAACAAAACATGTGATGATTGGTATCAGTGCTAGAACATTTGAACCAGTGATTCGATTGGGCAAAGCAGTGTACAACTGACCTGTGAAGAATGGCAAATATTATGTTCACGACTCGACCAAATGAACGATTATTTTCATGATGAGCTAAATGTGACCATAGTCAAATCATTAGGCTCAAATCATGAAGTGGTGCTACGTACAGTCCTCGAAGAGAAGATGGTGCTGTTACGTAAAAAGAGTACATTTCATGTCCCTCAAAACATGGTGTATCTAACACAAACGGAATGGAACAAATTCATCAACGTATTCCAGTGTGTTAAACATGCAGTGGAAGTGTGCAACAAAACAAGTATATTCCTGAAAAAGTACTATTTTGAAAAATGTGTTATGCATATTGTACAACATGTATCTAGATATTGTGATGGTTGTCAACATCGTTCGTGGGTGCATACCTGTGTTGATAAACAGTTTATTTGTGATCAAATCGACATTGAGTATCCACCAATTGATATTACAATAGACCTTAACAGACTTCAACTGGAATTAAAATTATATGCTAAAGATAAACTAGTGCAAGAAGTTCAAAATACATTGTATCGACAATATCCAGATCATATATCTGGTATGGATGTATGTGGAGTGTAATAAAATGATCCATTTCAATGAATTGTGTTTTTTCATTTCAAGTACAACCCCATGTTCTGACGTGTCTATTGCACCACAATGTTGCCAGAAGTTTTAGTTCTAAACAGTTCCGATTCTTTACTAATGAGTGCACAAACTTTTAAAATGTCAAACCAAACTTTGAAACAAAAAAATTTCAAACAAAACTTTCGAATCAAAAAATTTTCAAACAAAAAAATTTCAAACCAAATTTTCTTGTAAGCAGTTCCGGTTCTTCACTAATGAGTGCACAAACTTAAAAATTTGAAACCAAAAATTTTCCAAACAAAAATGTTCAAACTAAAAAATTTTAAACAAAAAAATTTGGAAACGAAAAATTTCAAAACAAAAATTTCGAACAAAAAATTTTAAACAAAAAATTTTGCAACAAAAAATTAAAAATTTTAAACAAAAAATTTGGAAACGAAAATTTCAAAACAAAAATTTCGAACAAAAAATTTTAAACAAAATTTTCAAAAAATTTTGCAACAAAAAAAATTTAAAATTTTCAAACAAAAAAATTTTCAAAAAAAATTTGAAACAAATTTCAAACAAAATTCTGAAACAAAAAAATTCAAACAAATTTGAAACAAGAGTTTTCAAACAAAAACTTTCAAACAAAAAATTTTCAAACTAAAAAAATTACGTTTCACGGTTAACCGTCAAACTTTATCCGGTTTTTAACTATTTGATTAACAAATAAACGGTTTTGATCATATTTATCAGTGAGTGCAAAATGTTGAACGAAACCAAGATTTTTAAATGTTAAACAAAACTTAAAACTGAATGCGGAAACTAAGCAACCAATCAGATTGCACGAAAGATAGTGATCAGCCAATCAGATTGCACGAAAGATAGTGATCAACCAATCAAATTGCATCAACAATAACTTTGCCAGTGTTGTAGCATGTATTCCCTTAAGACTATGACTCATAAGTTTCAATAAGGTTAGCTATGTATCCCTGTACACTACCTCATCAAGGTCAATCACGTGGTACATCGTATTGCTTACGTTTATATTTGGCTGTAATAGTCGAAACCAATGACGCATTCTCAAATTATCCTACAAAGTTTAAATGTACCAATGTCCTGGACTCCTAATCCCATCATAGGTCAATAACTGATCACGTGATCATACTCATATTTGACAATGATTTACCCAATGAATGAGATACTATCCAATTTTTAGAACAATTACCAATTATTGATATGACAATAAGAAATGTACCCCTCCCAAAATTAAAGATTGGTACACAAATACACCTGTGTCTTATGAAAAAGTAATAAATCCTGTAGTTATTCAATAATAAAGCCGGTCAATAACCTTTAAATTTTGAATATTTGGCCATAAGAGGAACACCAACATCTACAATGGTCCTAGAAAACGTTTACCGAATTTTGTTATCTGATAATTCCCAAATTTAAAAGGGCACATAAACATATAAAGGTAATAAACCGTATAACGTGCTAAATACTTATCCAAGGGGTCAATAACCTCCCAAATTTGATTTTTGGTAGTTCTTTACCCATGAAAGGGAACGATGTGGACCATCCAAATTTATAGTGGTACATATTTGAAGACCTGTACGAAGATACCAAATGCTTATATTAAACAATTTCTAAAACTGAGTGGATGAGCCAAGATACCCCTCCCAAATTTTAAAGGGTGCATCAATGTACCCATGTCTTATTATAGGAAATGAACCTATATACATGACCATATAACCATATACGGTAATAAGATCACATCAAACGGAATAAATTGGGCCAAAAACCAAACACGTGATACAACATATTGATTATGTTTATATTTTGGCAATTTTTTTACCCATGAAAGGGAACAAGGTGGACCACCCAAATTTATCATGATACATATTGAGGTCATATACTATGATAGCGAATGCTTAACGGGATGATCTACCTTTTCTCGGCACAAAAATTTTTATATTGGACCTTATGGGGAGAAAATGGCTACTGAATTTCCTCAGTTTCTAAGGAACTAGGTATCTCTAATGGGAAAGAAAAATTTTGCAGCATTCTACAGAAGTTTATTAACAATTTGAAATACTTAAATTGTATATTTGTCTGCTAGTTTAGCAGAAATAAATTATTAAAAAATAAATAAATTAGTTTCTTTTTATACAAATTATAATATGTCTAACTTTGGAACCAATTATGGTAGAAAGATCAACTTTTTTTGGTTTTATTCCTTGAGAAGAAACGACTCTAATAGTTTTAATCACAACCATATCTGATACGCCAATTAAAAAATAGTATTTTAATATAAGTATTAAAGTCCACCTGTCAAAGTTTGACGAGGATAAGTCACGCCCCACTCTAAGCTTGGCCACGGAAAGGGCGGGGGTTGGTGAAATGGAGGGGAAGGAGGTGGATGTCTGAATGAAACAGGTTCTCGATTAGTTTCTGAGATTACCTGTCAGCTGCCAAATACTGTTAGCTTTATAGAGTTTGTCTCCCTCAATTGTTCCATACTAAGAGACTGAACGATGTGGTGTGAAGTATCCTCTTTTCCCCGTTACCTCTGGAACTGGAAGTTCATCAAGATGCATTCTAGAGTGCGCGGGAAGAACAGTATATATCAGAAAACGGTGTTATTTTGGGAATTTTTTTCCCTTCCGGACAAATATTATAGCATACAGTAGTGGCGAAGGGAAGGGGGGCAGAGTGGTGCCCCCACAGGATTCCGACAATATAAAGTCCTGGCCCCCATATATAGGTGTCCGTAAAAAAAGTCCCCTAAGTTTTTTTTAAAATAATGTCTTGGGAATATATTTCAAATTTGAGATGTTTTCCTGGTAGCCGTCATTTTCCAATATGGTCGCCGCCCTACGTAAATCTCTCTCTCTCTTTATATATATATATATATATATATATATATATATATATATAAAGAGAGAGATCGTGAACCAAGGCACTTAGAAAGATAATTTTGGTGTCAAACTATAGGTTTCTGAGGCCGATGAATTTAAATATGGCATTGTTTATTGCCACTTAGAAACCTTACAACCTGGCAACACTGTTGTCTAACGATTAACTGTACAAAGTTACAAATGCGTATATGCACGCATTACTCTAGGATGTAGCGTACTTCCTCAGGACTAAACAAAACCTACTTTTTCTGGTAGTTTGAATCACGACAAGACATATTTTACATGGTAACATGAGAGAACATTTGTCTAAATCCAATATGGCAGCCAATATGATTTCTAATTACTGGGCAACCAAGTAATGGACTTATTCAAATGCCTGTCAGTCCTAATTGACCTAGAGCCTAGAGAATGGGAGAAAGAGGCAGGATACGGTCTCATTGAAGAAGCGTCTCCTGAGGGGGCGAGGGAAATTTAAAATACCCAATTTTTTAATGAAAAATACGGTTTTGCCTCCTTGTCCGCAGACAACACTGCACACCAAATGCTCTATAAGACGTTCTCTAAATAGCCCTGTTAGATCCAACCTGTATTGTGTGTAAACCGTGCATTTTCACGGGGGAACAGCGGAGCAAAAGCCCTGTTTTTTGTGATATTTCTGGTTTCTCGTGCTTACTTCGCTAAGACTAAGCACTGTAAGCCAATCTCCAATTATCCTATAGCAGTGTTAATTTCAGATCATTTCCTCCGGAGGCACCACGCACAGGGGGGAAAAGCGACTAAAAATTGCGTGCTCCGCAGAAATTTCTGCGAAGATCTCAAGCACTCGAGGGTGAATTTCGTAGCTCTTGGGAGAATTCCCCCCAGAATCCCCCCTGAAATCATCACTGTCCTAGGGAGTTGAAACAAGAAGCAGGATACGCAAAAAAGAACAAACTTTCAAAGTATTTAAAGTTTAGGCTCGTTGCGCTAAGCGTCTTCTTAGGACGAGGATATGGGAATTGAAAAATGCACGTTTTCTTTTATTTATTTATTTATTTATTTATTTATTTATTTATTTATTGAAAAACATGTTTGCCCTTTTTTTGTCCCCAGACAACCATGCAGATGACACACACCAATTGTCTTCTACAAAAATGTTGCCATGATAGCTCCTATAAGACCCACTTGGAACGTTGTCCATACTGTGCATTGTTATATGGGGACAAGGGAGCAAAGCCCTGTTTTCTTTGACTTTTTCGTTTTCCGCGCTTACCCCGCTAAGACTACGCACTGTCAGTTAGTCTCGATTTATCCTAAAGAGTTGAAACAAGAAGAAGGATACGCAGAAAAGAACATACTTTCAGAATGATGACGTCCTATGGGTATGACCTACAGCTTAACGTAGGATCCGATCCACTTGTGTCTTCATCGGGAATCAAACAAGGGACTCCTTGATTATAAGGGATGAGCGTAACTATTGATTCACGACACACACATACATACATACAAACAGGGTCTAGGAAAATTCGGTGTAAGAAAACTCGGTGTAGGAAAATTCGGTGTACAGAAAATTCGGTGTGGGGAAATCTAGGTGTAAGGTAGATTCGGTGTAATACATATGGAATATTACCACTTTACAATAATTTACGACACTTCATATTGTGAAAACGAAAACCATGAAATGTAACGAATAAAATGTTATTTCCTATTTCAAGAAAAACTTTTTTTTTTTTTTTGGCCTTTAGTCCACTACCTCTTGCATGTCTTTCGTGGGGTATTACTATAAACTACTTTTCATCACACAATGAAGCTGACACTTTTTGTCAGAAATAAAACAATTATAAGTTGAGAGAATAGTTATAGGAACAACTAAAAACACCTTTCCTATAGTACATCATAGAACACATACAAGGTGATTCTTTTAAAACTCACGGATTTCATTTGGGTCTAGAATTTCTAACTGAAGTCCGCTTTTCATGCGATTTGTGGCAAATGATCAAGGAACGTTGGGAAATTTATGGTTTAAATTCATTTGGGGTAATATCGGCCACGCCTCTAGAAAAACAGCAAACTGTATCGCCACTGTATCGAATTGGAATTAGGTGAGGTGCGGTGTGGAGATTTGAGTTTTTCGTTAGATGGCAATCTCGCGACGGTCAATAAGAAACAAGAAACTGGGCCGTTGTATTGAGAATTATGCTGTGCTACTGTACCAATATGATCAGGACACAGTTACAATAATGTACTCTTTGGAGCAACGTGATTTTATCGTTAAAAGGTTTTTGGAGAACGGGGTTTATTGTTGCTACGCAAAGGGCATTTGCACGCAACTTTGCCTCACGTTTTGCCCTAGACAGGAACATAATATGGTCGTTAGTGAATAAATTGCAGGAAACAGGAGTGCTTCTGAGGAAGACAGAGAAGCATCGGACCTCGCTGGCGGATGTTGTGAAAGATGTCAGGTACCGACTCTAAGTCACCTAAAAAATCCCTATTCAACATGTGATTTCGCTTCAAATATCCAATATCTCATTCGAACTATAACGTACAATGGCGAATATTTGCTGTTTTTCTTGCGGCCTGCTCGACATTGTCCCGGATGAATTTAAACCAGTAAACATAGTCCCATAAATCTCCCATCCCTCCTTGATGATTTGCAGCAAACCGCATGACTTCAGTTAGAAATTCTAGAGCCAAATGAAATCCGTGAGTTTTCAAAGAATCACTCTGTATATACATATGTAAGATGCAAAAATATATTGATCAAAAAAGTCTTAGTGGAAAGGGCAATATAAAGCAGGATGGTTTTATCAGATAATAGTTGTACAAATAGTTGACTTCTCCAATCAGACACTTTAGTTTGTTTGCCTTAAGGTAAACAAAGTAAAGTGTCTGATTGGAGGACAAATTTCTCGTCATGTAAGGGCCATAAAATGTTAAAATCCCTCGAAATCTAGAATTCCAATAATTTCAGGAACACAATTCAATATAAAGCAATATAAAGTAGACAGTAAACAATAAAAATGATAGTAAACAGTAAAAGTACGTTCTACACAAAATTTGAACTTAAAACTAATACGCTCATTTATCCTCAAAGTTGAGTTTTAATAAATCCTACGGTCTACTACAACGAATCTTTCTTTACACCGAACATTCCCCACACCCAGTTTTCCGTACACCGAATTTTCCTACACCGAGTTTTCTTACACCGAATTTTCCTACACCGAAATTTCCTACACCGAATTTTCCTACACCGAAATTTCCTACACCGAAATTTCCTACACCGAATTTTCCTGCTCCCATACAAACATATATATATATGCAGAAAACACTGGATAGATTTCCACATCACCCGAGGGGTACTATCCATGATGCGTTACCTTTTTATTTTTACAATGGAAGGTTCCTCTGTAGGCATATGAAACCATTGATTTGCAGTTTCTGTATGCATATTAAACTACTGAGACTATTCACTAATGACATCCATGCACTTATTTACAATATTTACATTAGAATACGAGTAATATTTTGTAAACAGTACGTTATTGCAAATGTTTACTGTGATGAATTACATATGAGTAGTACAGGGGAAGAATGATGAATATCACATTTTTAGTAAGGTTTGATCGTTAGGTTTAGAATTTTTTTTCCTGCACCAAGATATATAACATGGGTGGTAACAATAAGTTGTAATCCATTCATGGATGTACCCATGAGTGAACTACAACCTGCGTTCACCATCCATTTTATATATTTTGGTGCAGAAAAAAACATTTTCTGAACATAACCAAACCTGACAGAAAATGTGGCTTTCATCGGTTTTCCCATGTACTACTCATATTTGAGTGATATATGAATTTGTATATTTACACAAAGTTACAGTTTCTCACAAATAAACTTGTGCTTAAGAATGCGTTACACTGCTCAGTACATACTTACAATATGCTTTATATTTGTGGCCACTAAATAGTTTTATTGTTACTGACACCGAGGTTCACATCACTACTTCCTTTGTACCTTTTTTGTGGATTGTCATCTGCCTTCGTGAATGGCCTCTTTGGTTCCCTGATTGGAAGCCCACGAAACACACGAGAATCAGCGAGCTCTGGTAGTATACATTTCATATAAAACCATCGCAGTTTTGGCACAAGGTCATTGAGGAAGTCTTCATTACGTTCTATTGTTATAATGGCATAATTTTCATTCTGATTACTAGGTATCTCACTTGCTACAGGGATGAACACGAAAAGATCACACTTCTTCATTCCAGCACAAAGCATTTGCTGTTGAATTTGGTAGTAGTACGTGTGGTTTTTTTTGGGAGAAACAAAAAATTCATTCTTGCGTAGCCAGAAGGATTTTATTTTTTTTCAAACTTCAGCGATACTTTCGCAAAAACGTGCACTGTTATTACAGTATTAGGGTTCGAGTCCTGGTACATTCCGCGAGAGAAAACCATACATTACAGTCCTGGGTTCGATTCTCGTCTATCCCTGTCTGTTTTCCATATATAACAGTACTGGGTTCGATCCAGGTACGTGTCACTCCCTATCGGGATAAACCCTTTTGTTACTGTACGTGGTTCGTGTCCTACGATCCCAAAGTGGGCTTACGCTTTTACTATGGTCTGGGGTTCGACTCTCCACCGTTCGAATGTCTTCTTTAGCATTTACCAGTGGGTTGGATCGACCATTGCAACTGACCATATAGCCGCTGGACAACAGGTTCAGAGTTCGGTCAGAACGTTACGGGAAACCGGCACAAAGTTAACTCCAATTGTATTTTATAGCGCTAATGCAATTTATTAATGTATGAATTATTAAGTTGCATAGGCGCTACTCACTCGTGCTGTAAAGAAAAATGAATTAAGTTGTTCCTTAAAATTAACATATATGAATTTAGATTATGATTGTTATTTTGAAAGGATACTCAACTTTTGGATTTTTGCTTTTAATTCACAACACTAAAACTTTACGAACATATAATACATCACTTTATGACACTTCAAATGAATAACTGATCACTGTGATATATATATATATATATATATATATATATATATATATATATATATATATATATTGATTTAATTTTAATTTGGGCCCGTTGATTATCGAAGACGCGGTTGACGCGGTCGCCACGAATTATTGGTTATGTTTCGTTACATTGCTGATTATACACCTACACTAGCACTGTTCACTTACTTTGACACTGGAAGGGGAACTGTATTGGATATTCAGGGGTGATGTCCTGCAGGTTGCGGGTTGCTCTCATCTCATCTTCCTTGCGGTGAATTGAATTGTATGCCGTTCTCCAGCTCCATACTGCCAAAACCACTTTATTCACGCATGTTAAAATATTATCTAACGTTGCTCATGCACTTTAATTGTTCGTTTTGGTTTTTAAGTAAGAGTTTACTGAACGTATGTGTCAAATACTTCATTATTGCTGTATATGCGTACCAGCTACTCCATTCGTGGTGGCTTCTTCGGGTGTCTCAGTAACACTAACTTCTCTTTCTTTTCGTCTCGTCTTGTTGCTAGGCAAAAGTGCGCTTTGCTTCGCAGTTAGGTGATGTCAGAAGCTAAAAATAACTATGACAATCCATGCATTGGAATTTTTAGAGACGACGTTTGTCCATTGTGCTGGATTTTAGCTCCTAATATGGGAAGGAGAGGGGAATTCTGCGATTTCCGTCGCAGTCAAAACCCACATACATATATGCACATTCGTTTGTTGGCTGAGAGAAAAATTCTTGAGAGTGCTTTTATGCGAGGTTCATTCAAAAAGTTAAAAATTTCTTCTTTAAATTGACTGAGCTGAACCGTATGGTTACATTGGCGCTCGGCAGGACATTTGTTTTGAGGGAGAGAGAAAAACAAATAGAACCCTGCAACACTGATCACTTCACTAGTGTCACCAAGTTTCTTCCACTGGTCTTCAAAGGGTTAACATTACTTAAGTCTTCTTGTGATGATGTAACGAAAAAATTTTAAAGTCTTTTCGGTAATACGGTAACGAACACGTGGGCCATACGAAACGAATTTTGGAATACGGTTGGGCCATAATTTAAATAAAGTTTATCAATGTTTTTTATTATTTCAATATTTGTCGTTTTAAAACACTTAAGTGCCATGATTTTAAACACAACAAAACATAAACAAAGTTGTTATTATTTTCTTTCAAAATATGACATTTAATAATTAAACAAATAATTACTGGCATTGTTTAACCATTGAACACAAAAATATTACAAGTAAATTAAGTAATCATTGTAACCTAAAATATTTATTAATGTAGTGCCTTGTACTTTAATTGTAACATGAATTAAATTTCTTACTGTTATCGAAAACATTCATTTTCAATATTTACTTTCATTGAAAACCACTTCTAATATTCTTGAAAACTAACACAATGACTGTATATCTGCTTTCATTTATTGATATTATTATTAGTAGTATTATTTCAATTACCATTACTACTATGAATCAAATATATAGCACACAAATTAAATTCAAGTACGAGCACACATAAATATTTTCGAAATATTGTTTACGGTATGAAAATTATGACTTAAATCTACAATAACACTCAATATCATGATATTTACAATTATTACATTCCGGTTAAAAATTAACCAAGAATGGACTGAGCAGTGGATGGTTTGTCAAACCATTACACTTTTCAAAGTGTCTGCCCTCCGAAATTTTGAAGATACCTACCCACATTAAAATATCATTTATTTCCATCCCCGAAGCAAAGTGAAAAGATAGGATATTTGAGTAAAATTCAAAAATAATATAGAAGGGGACTAAAAAGAAAATTGCCTACTCCGGGCATTACATAATATGAATAACCCATAGTTGGAGGGACCTTTGCTTCAACGTCTTCAAGTTAAGACTTGAAATATTTTCGTATTCAACGAAAAGATTAATGCAAAGTGAATGCAACAATGGTTGCTAACAATTGGCATGTACACCACTTACTTGGTACTGATTTATAGTAAGATGTCTCATTATATATTCTTTTCAACTCAATGATGCGCCATAAAGGTGGGTGCGGGTAACTAACATAACCTACCACACCAAACTTCAAGTATCCTCAGCTGATTACTAATCCCAGAGGCATACTGATTAGGTAAAACAAATAAATTGATATAACACATCGTGAGTATACATTACTATTAATTGACGCATAGTTGTTATTTAAAAATTCAGAGATTTAACTCATAAATTTAAAATATGCTTATTTAGGTTTATTACCAAATGATTTCTCACCAAAATATTTAAATTTGTGATTCAAAACATTTTAATTTTGAAAAATTGCAACACTGTGATGGAATACTCACTAGAGATTTTCCACATCTTCACTACGCAAATTTATTTCTTTTCACTATATTTGATAATTTTCATTACGCAAATGCACTCTTGCACTTCGAAAAGAAACACTATATTTTCTATGATTCAAAAAATGAAATTCATCGTGAATGCATTAACGAAAAATATGCTATTACAAGTAATTTCATATTACGTATATTTGAAATATCAAGATTTTTTTTTGAAATATTAAAACCATTGCAAGTGTCGGTTTCATACAGTACAAGCAGTCCGGCTTAACGAAGTTTCGTTTATCCTACACCAATCGAGGCTTTTTCAACACAAAAACAATTTTCAAAGGTTTCATTTGCCAATAAACAACTAGCATGAATGGTTTCTCAATACGTATAACTGCTGCATGGCACAAGAAATTGACTAACTTATCACTGCTTGAATTATAATTACTTTTCTTTTGTGATAATTTTCGCTGTGCACCAATTTCACGGTATTCAGAGTATATCCTAAATTGCATTTTTCGTTTCGCTAGGATTTTCCATTTACCTGTATGTTTAATCTTTATTGTTACGTCACGATCAGCTGATAGCACATCACTGACAACAATTGGCGATTGACATTTAATTTTGCTATTACGTTTCCTTTCAAATCGCTTAGACGTAAAAAATACATTCACCTGATTACCACATTCTTCCTGAAAAGGTTCGTGATTTTTATTTGCAGGTGATGAGTGGTCAGCACCTGACCCCTTCACTACGTCATGGATCGCTAAGTTACTAGTGTGATTGGATTTAAAATTTTGATCACCTTGGTGCGACAACACAATTTGACATTTACAGCTACTTGTCTGAGCATTGGAGCGACTGTAATGTTTATTTCTCAAAAAACATTTACGAACATACTTGGAAAATTTTGAAAAATAATACAGCATACGTTTAACTCTTTTTAGTTTCCGTCTGACTTTATGTACTTTCTTTTTATATTGCCGGTGCTTTTTGCCGTATTGAACCTGTGAACTATATTTTCTTGCCCTTTGACAAACAACATTTCGTAATTTAGTAAAATTATCTTGACAGGTTTTTAATTTCTTTTCCCACGTTACTGAGTTACGTTCATTACCATTAGGCCTACCTGGCATAAAGCCGTTTGTACTATCTTCTAAATACATAACTTGAGTGCAAGTAACGACACAAAAGATGACATAATTCATTTGTTCTATCTGTATGCTTTTAACTTTCAACTCACAGCTTAAAGAACTACTCTTCTCTTGACAAATCTCTACAACCCTAACAGACGCAAAAAATAAACAAGTTTTGTGAAACGGAACGCATTCTAATTTACTGGTTAGCAAGGTGCCATAGAGGCAATTTTCCTCTAACAAACTTGATACACTACAAGGCTGCGTATATGGGCTACTCTCATTTCCCTTTTCGACGCAATTTATTACCACTCTAGTAAACCTTTCTGTAGTGATGCACGCATTGCATTCCTGAATGCCTTTTGTCCCCTTACAAAACAAACAAACAACATCTGGAACAGCTGACCGCTGATTCACACACAGTGCTATGCTGGACGTGACCAACTCGATAATTGGTAGGGTTTGCAAAGAAGCAGCTGGGTTGAGCTTATTATTCTTTTTTCCTTCTATAATACTATTCGACAGAGACAAAACAAACTCTTTGGCTTGGCCTAGTTCAACGTTAACGTGACTGACAACAGAAATGCTTTCATTTTCTACCTTTGATTCACTCTCATACATTTCTTCAACCTGCTCAAATTCGTTGTCAAGAAAGTCAATATTAGCTTGATTTACTACAATAGGCGGTGACTGAGACCTAACACATGGCAAAACAGTACAACTTTCAACACATTCATTTTTCACTGTTCGTGCGTATGCTTTCTGAGCTACGGGGGCAATGTCCCACAAAATACCTTCAAACTCACGTTTAACAAATTCTAAATTACTTTCAGCAAATTTTGTTTTTAAAGGTACTGTTTTCTCTTGACGATTTTCGTAATTTTGAGTATTTTCTAGCTCATTAACTTTTACAAAAGGATGCGTAAAAGTTACAGTTTCAAGAGGATCAGCAAACCTAACCCGTTTCGGTGGTACAACTTGACAATTTATTTTCTGATTATCACTGAAATCCTTGTTACAATTAACATTGTGATGCTTTGAATATCTATTGTATATTCTTTCAGCTAACCTTTCTTTAGCAGTACGTACAATGTCTGAATTTTCATAGTGAACTTTCAATTTACCTTTAATGTCTGACAAGGAAATAAATTCTGATTCAAGAACACATTCATCTTTGACCATTCGATAGAAATCAGATTTGCGTATTTCATGCATTTTAGCAACAATTTTATCTTCAATTTCGGCCCTATATTCTACGTTCCTTTCCAAAAGAGATTTTGCAATTTCCTGTTTAGCTCTTTTACGAATTTCACAAACTTCCTGTTCTACCTTTAAGGCATTTTCAACTTCTAACAACGTAAAAGGTTCTTTTCTATATCTGAATTGACTTTCTACTATTAAGTACTCTGTTTCTTTCCATATTTTTCGTATTTCATGCAAGACAGGAATTATTTCTCTATTTACAGACATGATGATTAATTTACTAATGCCAGAACAACAAAATTAAATAGCACTAATGAGGCACTACAATTTACCTTAATCAAGAAAATACAATTAGCGTTGTTTTTATGCGGTTTTACCGAACGTTCCTGTGCTATCGGGCGCCATTTATTACAGTATTAGGGTTCGAGTCCTGGTACATTCCGCGAGAGAAAACCATACATTACAGTCCTGGGTTCGATTCTCGTCTATCCCTGTCTGTTTTCCATATATAACAGTACTGGGTTCGATCCAGGTACGTGTCACTCCCTATCGGGATAAACCCTTTTGTTACTGTACGTGGTTCGTGTCCTACGATCCCAAAGTGGGCTTACGCTTTTACTATGGTCTGGGGTTCGACTCTCCACCGTTCGAATGTCTTCTTTAGCATTTACCAGTGGGTTGGATCGACCATTGCAACTGACCATATAGCCGCTGGACAACAGATTCAGAGTTCGGTCAGAACGTTACGGGAAACCGGCACAAAGTTAACTCCAATTGTATTTTATAGCGCTAATGCAATTTATTAATGTATGAATTATTAAGTTGCATAGGCGCTACTCACTCGTGCTGTAAAGAAAAATGAATTAAGTTGTTCCTTAAAATTAACATATATGAATTTAGATTATGATTGTTATTTTGAAAGGATACTCAACTTTTGGATTTTTGCTTTTAATTCACAACACTAAAACTTTACGAACATATAATACATCACTTTATGACACTTCAAATGAATAACTGATCACTGTGATATATATATATATATATATATATATATATATATATATATATATATATATATATATATATTGATTTAATTTTAATTTGGGCCCGTTGATTATCGAAGACGCGGTTGACGCGGTCGCCACGAATTATTGGTTATGTTTCGTTACATTGCTGATTATACACCTTCACTAGCACTGTTCACTTACTTTGACACTGGAAGGGGAACTGTATTGGATATTCAGGGGTGATGTCCTGCAGGTTGCGGGTTGCTCTCATCTCATCTTCCTTGCGGTGAATTGAATTGTATGCCGTTCTCCAGCTCCATACTGCCAAAACCACTTTATTCACGCATGTTAAAATATTATCTAACGTTGCTCATGCACTTTAATTGTTCGTTTTGGTTTTTAAGTAAGAGTTTACTGAACGTATGTGTCAAATACTTCATTATTGCTGTATATGCGTACCAGCTACTCCATTCGTGGTGGCTTCTTCGGGTGTCTCAGTAACACTAACTTCTCTTTCTTTTCGTCTCGTCTTGTTGCTAGGCAAAAGTGCGCTTTGCTTCGCAGTTAGGTGATGTCAGAAGCTAAAAATAACTATGACAATCCATGCATTGGAATTTTTAGAGACGACGTTTGTCCATTGTGCTGGATTTTAGCTCCTAATATGGGAAGGAGAGGGGAATTCTGCGATTTCCGTCGCAGTCAAAACCCACATACATATATGCACATTCGTTTGTTGGCTGAGAGAAAAATTCTTGAGAGTGCTTTTATGCGAGGTTCATTCAAAAAGTTAAAAATTTCTTCTTTAAATTGACTGAGCTGAACCGTATGGTTACACTGTAAGGGTACTTTATTTCCAAGAGATACGGTTCTCCTTCATCTGGATAAACGACACCATCAGGACTTGCCCCTAGGAAGGGGTTTTGTTTATCTATGAATAGACCACAAGGAATAACAGAGACTCCTAGAACCTGTTCATATTTCCTTCGTGCTATAGCCTCGTGTGCTTTCCCCCAATTTGTCGCAACAGTGTTATATTCCTTAGGATACACCAGGTATCCTATCTATCCTATCACTATCTTTGCACAACTAGTGTTTTGTTTTCTGCAAGCAATCCTTTTTGCATTTGATGCAGTAATCGGGATGTTTCTTTCCTCAAACCAAGTCTCAGTTAGGCTTTAATCACGTGTTTGTTCCTCAATTATCTTGATTCTTTCACTACTGACTGCCACCTTCCGTTCATAATAGTCCTTACAGGGCCGGATATGAGACGCCGACTTCTTTTATACAGCCTGCGAAATTGTCCGTTGTTAAATTATCCGATAATTATTTCTTGTGAAAATGTCATATATTACATTTTACAGCCCGAGACGACAGTAAGATTTCTGTGATTCGGCCAATCCCTGTTCCTACTTGCAAATGCCTGATTTATAGCATTTACGCTATTAGTAAGCGCTACTGAGGTCAATAAGAGTTGAATTAGATTTTTGCGAGGGGCGCATTGTTATAGCATGTTTTCTAACGCACAAAGGGATGTTCTGAATGGAGGCAGCTATGTCTATGTTTAGCCAATGGAGCCATTTGTATCTTCGTGGCTTTGCACTCTAACTCCAAATAATAATAATAATAATAATAATAATAATAATAATAATAATAATAATAATAATAATAATAATAATAATAATAATAATAATAATAATAATAATAATAATAATAATATAACTTTTGTCTCCTGAAAATAACCAGATGGTAAAGTTATGGTCGATACATTTTTTGGAATTCGAAGGCATTTTAGAATGCTTGTCTATCTGGCAATCAGAAATAATTGATCACCATTTTCTCTACATATCTATAATTTTCTTACAGGGTAGAAACACCTCCTCGGAAGAGAGAGAGAAAAAAGAGAGAGATAAAGTGGCCGAACTTGAGCTATTGAACGTGAGGACAGGATGTTTACATTGGCATTGACACCTGCTGTGAAAACGGTCCCTTCATATCTCTCGGGACGAAAACAGAAGAAAAGGGTGGGCGCGGATGCCTTACCCTCGTCAAACTTCTTGACAGGTGGACTTTAATACTTATATTAAAATACTATTTTTTAATTGGCGTATCAGATATGGTTGTGATTAAAACTATTAGAGTCGTTTCTTCTCAAGGAATAAAACCAAAAAAAGTTGATCTTTCTACCATAATTGGTTCCAAAGTTAGACATATTATAATTTGTATAAAAAGAAACTAATTTATTTATTTTTTAATAATTTATTTCTACTAAACTAGCAGACAAATATACAATTTAAGTATTTCAAATTGTTAATAAACTTCTGTAGAATGCTGCAAAATTTTTCTTTCCCATTAGAGATACCTAGTTCCTTAGAAACTGGGGAAATTCGGTAGCCATTTTCTCCCCATAAGGTCCAATATAAAAATTTTTGTGCCGAGAAAAGGTAGATCATCCCGTTAAATTGAAAAATTTCCAAAATTTAAGGGGTGGGCCAAGGTACCCCTCCCAGAGTGCACAAATGTACCTATGTCTTATGAAAGGAAATAAACCCCTATACATAACCATATAACCATATAAGGTAATAGGACCTCATCCAAGGAGATAAATTAGGTCAAAAACCAAACACGTGGTATAACGTATTGCTTAAGTTTATATTTTGGAAACTGTGTACCCCTAAAAGGGAACGAGGTGGACCACCCAAATTTATCATAATACATGTTAGGGTCTAGTACTATAATACCAAATGTTGAAATTGGGCAATTTCCAAAATTTAAGGGGTGGGCCAAGGTACCCCTCCCAAATTTTTCAAGGAGTGCATTAATATACACATATGTTATGAAAGGGAATGGACCCCTGTATACGCCCATATAACTATATAAGGTAATAACACCTCGTCAAAGGGGATAAATTAGGTCAAAAACCCCCGAAATTTGAATTTTTGGCAATTTTTACCCATAAAAGGGAACGACATAGACACCCAATACTAATAGAGGTACATACTATGGTCCTAGGCTACCATACCAAATTTTTAGATTTGGCAATATCCAAAATTTAAGGGGGTGGTCCTATGTACCCCTGCAAAAATTTAGGGGGTGGGCCATGATACCCCTGCCAAAATTTAGAGGGGGTGGTCCTATGTACCCCTAGGTCATTGACCCCGGGCCAAGGTCATTGACCTTTGACCTATGACGTCATAAAGGTCAATTCGCCACAACGCGGGGGCCTACTACTTCCGTCAACAAAGTGTTAGTATGAACCAGGGAAACTAACATTGATGTACAAATATTCAGATCATGTCTTGCCCTCCCACTTTTATGGGGCGTTTACACTATTGCGTCGATTTGCGTTCGATTCAGTTGAATTGACGTCACTTTCAACTTAATCGACCGTGTAAACGGGACTTCAACTTAATCGCTTGTTGATCGAAGGCGACTAATCGACTGGCAACTGAATTAAAAGACGTTCTATTTTCTGTGGTTGAAATAATTGAACACATCCATCAATCTGATTCGGCCTAGTTGCTTCGATTTAGTGGCAAATGCAGCAAGTCGATTTAGTCGTGCGACTAAATCGACTAAGTGTAAACGCCCCATTAGCGTCCAATCGCCGCCACTGCTGACACTCACTCATAAATAAGCACCCCGACTAGTATGGAGCAAGGGGACAGTATAAATAAGCCACCCCGAACAGTGAGGGGCGAGAGGCACACTTTAAATAAGCACCCCGAATAATTAAAGATGCAGAGACTCACTTTGATCAAGTATCCCGTTAAAATAAATATAGAAAGAGGTTTCAAATCGGTCTGCAACCTCCTCGCAGTAATCCCTGCTAACTATAATTGTTCTTGGCTAACTGCAGGGCATTGCAAACTGCAGAGCAGAACATACTCCCTGGCAGTTGACTCGATGTTTTGTCCTACATTAAACGATTGTTTTTTGTATATGCTTGGAGACCACCGCTAACGTTCAAGACGTGATTTCTATCCTTAAACCCGCAACATTGCCGAAATAAAAAAATACATGTCGATAATTTTTCGATGTTCTACAGGTATGCAAAGTTTCATTCAAATCTGTGAGTAACACATAAATACGATACACCAAGCTTTCTTTCATATGAAGCGAAAGTGTTGCAAACCATTGATTTGAAACGGTTTCAAAGGTCTAAATTGTTACTGTGTATGTATTCTGGAGAAAAGAGTTGCCGCCCCTAGGCACGTGCCTAGTGGGCCTATTTGGTAATTCGCCACTGAATAGAATCCGCTTTTCCTCTATAAAGATCAATATTAAAACAGGAATTTTAGTAGGCCTATATATCAACTACTAAAGTGATAAGAATAGAGAAAATCTCTAGATGGTGAATTCATGTAAAAAAAAAAAAAAAAAAAAAAGTTTCTCGCTATTGTTGTGTATAGTCTTTGCTCTTTTGCGATTAACAGTGAAAGCGGGATTTGTAGATTTCCACCATTTCCGGTTTGAATAGAAGAATAATGACGTAAATGAATGCATTTTTGGGATTTTAAATCCGTATGACAAGACATTTTCTCCGTATTATTCAGTGGCGGATGTACCCCGGGGCCGAGGGCCTAGGCTTCCCAGTTTTTTGAATGACAAAAATAATTTATTATTTATGTATTTTCGAAAGTTTGTAATACACTCATGGTATATTTATCATATTCTGGGTTCTTGCTGACTCCCCAATTTCGGGGCAGCGGTGGCTCAGTGGCAGAGCGTTCACCTCTGGTACTTGGGGTCCTGGGTTCAAACACTGCTCCCGCCACGTGAACTTTGTGGTGGTCAAACACCGTGTAGTGGGTTTTCTCGGGGTTCTCCCACTTACTTCATTCCACCATTTCATTCATCTCACATCATCACCGTCTCCTTTAGCCTAACCGGCATAACCCTGGGACATAAAGCTCAAAAATTTCATTTCATTTTCATTCCCCAATATTTATCTTCTAGCCCCACCATTGCTATTATTTTAGCATTTATGCTCTCATATCTGTCAGCAGACAGACAAGCGGACAAAAATTGCCGTTCTGTAAGCTGCATGTGTAATTAATAAGTAATGTATTTTATTAATGATTGATTACATAATACAAAATAGTTCATATGGAAGAAGTATTATTACAAGGAAATAAAATGTAATTAAATTCATTACATTTGCTACTTTTCCAACTAGTTAATTTTTTCTTTTCTTTCTTTTTTTTTTTGCGCTTAATTCGATGGAAGAATTTTTCCGTAAGTTGTAATTATCAACATTACACGTATTACCATAGAGTAAATAGGATTATATTCAGGCTAATGGTATTACTGATCAGTTCGAGTGGGGAGTATCTCAGCTGTGTGATTGATATTTGATAGGCTACTGCAGGGATCCACTTGATTTCGTGCAGGAATGTAAATAAGAAAAGCATCGTGCTGTGTCGCTGTAATCGTATTTTCTGCACACTTGAGATTGGACAAGTGTTAAGTGAGTGTGCAAGAAGTGTAATCTGATTGATAAAAATATGTTTATTTTGATAATTAAATAAGTGAGAACGTGAGGAGTAGGTAAGCAAATTGAAAAACTTTATTCACGGTCTAAATGAAATTTGAGTCAAGTTTATTTTTTTATTTTTTAGATTGAATGAAGTAGTGGACTTCGTATAAAAATAAGTAAACAAAGAATATGAAGGCCTTCAGAAAAACGTTTAGGACACTTAGATAAACTACATAAAATAACTTAGGTCTAGAGTATAGTTTTGTGTGAAAGTCTTTCTTTCTCTCTTTTTTCCAATAGTCTCCAAATCTGAGCATTTTTTTTTTTTTTTTTAAAGAGTGTAAGGAGCAGTGATTCACTGTAACTTTTAAGAATACTATTACCGAATATGTAATCACGAACTTTCAAATACTCGATAAAAAACTATGGTAAATGTTTAGCAGAAGGGTCCAGAAGTACGCATAAAATAGAAAATGTACTTAGACCAAACATAACCTAACCAAATCTAACCTAAACTAAATTAAACTAACTTAAACTAACCTTATGTTAATAGAAATAAGCAAAATTGTATATTTTTTTTTTCGAAAATTATGCTGGACCCCTGCACTAATATAATCTAACATAGGCGTACTATCCTAAACTAACTTAATGTGAAGAGAAACTACCGAAGGTGTAACATTTTTAAAGAAAAAATAGCTGGACCTTTTCTGCTAAACATTGTCCAAAACGATTATCTCCCAAAGAAATTTTCAAAAAGATTTGCGTGCAGTTTTACTATACGGGTCCATAGTATAAGAAGTAGTAGTAGTAGTAGGAACGGGTTATAAGCCCCGCAGGGGTTGGCTGGGTTCTGTTCTCGACATGAAATTGGGAAATTTACGACTAGCCCAATTCTTTCTTTCTTTCTTTTTTTTTTTTTGTACATTTTACAATCTATGGATCCGTGTAGTAAAACTGCACCAGAATTTGAATGTCGATATCAATTCGTACCATCCATATACGTGTTAAAATTAGTGCCGTATTAAAGTAATGGATATACATGCACTGTCCTTTGCATAAAATATACTAGGAGTATCAAAAATTTCCACTTCATTAGCAATTTTACAGCTTAAGAGTATGGTTGCATGACGAAATATATTTCCTAGTCTGCTGGGAAGCCTGAGTGACCTAAGGCGAAGGTTGCCAAGGCACAAATGCGCGTGACATTTGATATTATTGTGACGTATAACAGCACCCTGAGGAAGTGTGTATAAGGTGTTAACGTCGTGTAACCTATATTGTGTGCAAATCCTTTACTGATAAAGGTTTACATTGTTATTGTGCTTCGCATTATTGAGCCTAAGTTCTGTCATAGCTTATAGATATAAAATTCGAGTATGTACACTCATGTCCAAAATGATTGTCGCATATCTATAACTGTCTTCTTGTAAGAATATAATTTGATAATGATTGTGTAGAGTACTTTTAATACTGATACTATGTGTATAATCGGGAAATGTATATTTGTGATAAATTTCGTAGGAACAGAATTATAAATACGATAGTTATGATGAGTAAAATAAAATATTGCTAAATGGACAAGAAGGTTTTATTTTCGTTTTATTGTTCTTATTTACAACTCTTTTGACATGAAATTTGCCACATACATGTCTTTGCCGATTATACACATACTAACATTATAAGGAATACCGGGCAAATTCGCTATTAAATTATATTCCTACAACAACATATTTATAGATATGCGACAATAATTTTGGACATGAGTGTACGTCCATTTACAACGCCGAGATTATGAAGGACGTGATCTGAGCGTGGGCTCCGAACTACAACTGGCACTTGAACCCGATGCATTGGCAGGTGCACTGATCATAATGCAAGGTATCCGTCAGGGCATAGGACGTTACCCACTACAATGGCTCACCTCTAAGAGAGTTAGGTTACAGGATCTACTTCAGATAGAAATTTGGCACCTGTGTGACTAATTCCGTTGATTTTATTCTTGCTGGCTAATCTTCCGTAGATGGCGGCCTCGGATTAGCTACTATTTACAGCGTTAGATAAATGTTGAGCAGACGGAGTCCGGAAGTACGTAAAAATACAAAAATTTACGGGGGAAATGGAAGATACAAGTACTTAGACCTAACCTAATTTAAACTAAAGTGAAGTAGCCTAATATTAATAGAAATAAGCAAAATTATATCTTTTTTTTTTTGAAAATTATGCTGAGCTCCTACACTAATATAATCTAACCTAACTTAGCCGAAACTAACCTAATATGAACAGAAACTACCGAAATTATAACATGTTCTAGAAAAAATAGCTGGACCCCTTCTGCTAAACATTGTCTCAGCGTTATAAATGTTGCGTTCTGTTAAATGTTGCAGATTACGCATTATTTAGGAATCCCTACCTTCTCATGTTCCCAACTATCATTATAAACATCACCCTAATACTGTATTACTTAAATAAGCTTTTAGAAGGGGACTGGGGCGGAGTTCCTATCAAATACATGTCCCTGGACCATCGAAAATTACAAAATGCATAGAAAAATATTTATTTCCCTACTAGGTTGCCATATAAGGTGATAGCTACTTATATACATTAAATATAAATTCAGTGCTAGTTGACCACTGAAAAGCACAAATGCTATCTAACCAAGTCAGGGCAGGAGAGCAACTGAGGAGCGGTAGCGAGAGAGTCTGACAGGCGCGCCAACGATGGCGAATATACGCATAAATGAGTATAGTGGAAAACACTTTATATGGCACAACTTTGCAACACTGCAAGTATACTGTTTTCACGTAGAATTTGACTTGATGTTTTATTGAGTACTTCGAGGTAAAGAGCACAGTTTCCATTTTGTATTTCTATCTTACAGGTAAACTTTAGATGTATTTTGATTACTTGTGCAATCCCATTGTGAAATTAAGTAACACGTACATTCCGTGGATTTTTACAAATTTATGGCCCCATAAAATGTGATATCATAAAACTTTGCCCCATTTCACCACATTTGTTTTAGAAGCATCGTTTTTTATTGATTTCGCTCTGCATTTGTGTATTTCCCTCTAATACTGCAGCATACACAACCTAGACTAGTTAAGAGGATAGTGGGTTTGAATCACTGCCATATTGTAGTCTATTGCCTGTTTACCTAACACCGCATGAATACGCGAACTCAGAGTCCAGACTTTAACTTCATTTTTCTCTCAAATTAATCACCCTATATATAGTATGATACTGACATTTCGTCTGATCCTGTTATTTTTGTGTTTCGGGGACGCCATCTGGGAGAGTTAAACTCTCTTTCTAAATTTATAAATGTAACTCGTAAATTTTCCCAATCTACCCAGCAAAAGAGTGATATGTAAGAAATTAATGGTTCGAGTTTACATTAACAGCACTAGTTGGTATCCTTGCGCACATACGAAACATATCACTACTTTGGAAGTGACGTTGTTTGCCTCTGCTATATCCCGACTTCGTTCGGAGTCTTCGACACGCAGGAACTCTCATCCTTGATTAAAAATCACATTTGTTCTTTAAGCAGCAACGATTATAGTGTCAATATTGAGATGTTTTTGTTTTATAGTAAGGGTTATTAGTGGTATACGTCCTATTGTTTCATCACCGGCAACTAATTTGATAATAAGATAAGTGAAAGCAAAACCTTAACTGTACATTCTAGATGATTTCTGATAGCTAGTTATTCTGATTTTTTTTTTAAATGTGCATTTACCCTTTTTTCTTTTTTTTTTTTTAATAGGAAAATGCAACTCATAGAAGATGCAGAAGTATAATGATCATTATAGTGTGGACGTCGTAAGATATGTCCATACGTGATTCCTGTGATATGAGTGGATATTGTAATGGAGTTATTATTACATATCTACATCGGAATATTATTGTTTGGAGTTCCTTCAACTTCATACCCATCGTTCCAGGTAAGAATGTCATTTTACTCTTGATGGAGAAATTACACCATCTAATATGCTAATGTTTTCATTTTGTTTACGCAGTTATGTACATCAACAAATATAAGGCATGCAGAAATGAAAGTGGAACTGATACATTTAAGCAAAGGTTCATTTAGTTTTAATTCCTAGGTATATTATAAGTTGAAAAGTGTTACAAAGGGGACAAGATTTGTGTAACAATACTGTGTATACATAATCAACTAGGTGGTTGAGACAGCTTTCCCATTGGTCCACGAGACAATGGATACCGTCAGCGTAGTTTCTCGGACCTCATTGGTTTCCTTGCTCATAGACACTGCTGTCTGCAGTCTCTCGGGTGGTTATTCGACGACTCTCCCTCACAAAGGCGTCCGCTGCAGCAATTGATTCATCCGTGATGACCAAATGTTCTAGATCTGGTCGTGGGATGTCCGGTGCACTCACGCGTCCATGACGAAACTCACTACATCATCTGAACACTGTAAAACGTGACATACACTGAGTCCCATACACATCCTTTATTCGACGGTAAATGTCAGTTCCACTAACACCTTCTGCCGACAAAAATTGGATTACTGGGCGCTGAGCCTGTTTGGAATCCATGGCATGCTCGTTACTTGTTATCTCGCTTCTGTTGCAGTCAACTACACACAGACCCTATCCACTGTATGTCAAATTTCTCCTGACATACACTGCCATCTACCAGGGAAATCTCAAGGTTCTACCACTGGGAATAACGGCGCTTCAACCTCAGTTCCACTTTAAGTTTGACGTGCCTTATACAAGGAAGAAGACAAAGTGTCAAGTATGTAAATATAATCTTTATTCTTTCGTCAGAGAGCTACTCCCAGTTGAAGTTTCCAGTGTAAGGAAGGTAAGTATTGGATTCGAATTCGAATGAAACAACGCAAGGTATGTGTTGGGAATTGAAACAGGCACGAAGTGTTACGGAATGTTTGTTCTGAGCTCAAAGTACCACAGAAGGTTCCATATACTCTTAATTAGGATGTGTGGTCGTTGTGAATCTGTGCAATAACGGATATCAGATATTATTCTCAGAATTCTTTTTGTATGTTCACTTTGTTGGAAAAATCTATACGAGGGTCACTACGAAAGTTTCGAGATACGCATTGTTGTGGCACAGTATCTGAATTCCAACAATTGCGTTCGGTAGTGGTATCCAGAGTGAAGAAGCGAAGCAAGTTTCAATTCGACTCGGTTATCGGCATGGCCGTATCGTCTTCACTTGTTTGTTTATGTGAGCAGTATTCGGCTGTCTAGAATGGAGCTGGAAGGGGAACATTTTCGGGCAATGATCCTTTACGATTTCAAAAGTGGTTTGAACGAGACACAAAGCCTTGACCGTTTGCAGGGGGCATTTGGGAACCTTGCTCCTTCCCGTGCTACAATTTTTCGGTGGTTTGGTGAATTCAGAAGAGGCCGGACATCGCTTAAAGATGAGGAGAGAGCTGGACGTTCGGCTACAGCTGTGTCAGATGAAAACATTGCCGCTGTGAAACAAATGATTCGAGAAAATCCTCGAACAACTTTCAGGGACATTGAATCTACAGTGAACATTGGATCGCCAGCAGTAACAAAAATTCTTCATGACCATCTTCGTCTCAGGAAGGTTTCATCTCGTTGGGTGCCTCACACTTTGACTGAACAGCAGAAGCGCATGCGTGTGGAATGGTGTAAAGAAATGCTTGCAAGATTTGATGGAGGCAATTCTCGACGCGTCTGACATTGTTACTGGTGATGAGACTTGGATTTATCAATTTGACCCTGAAAATAAACGCCAGTGTACAGTTTGGATCTTTCCAGACGAAAATCCACCCACGAAAGTGAAGCGACCGCTAAGTGTGGGGAAGAAGATGGTCGCAACTTTCTTCTCCAAATCTGGCCATGTTGCAACTGTTCCACTTGAAGAACAAAGGACTGTTACTGCTCAGTGGTACACCACTGTTTGCCTAACAAAAGTGTTCCAGAAGCTTCGAGAACGGCGTCTAAGAACTGGATTGCGTGGGATCCTCCTTCATCATGACAACGCGTCCGCACACACGGCCAATATCACAATTCAGTTTTTAGAATCTACGGAGGTCAAACTTACGGCTCATCCGCCGTATAGCCCTGACCTGTCCCCATGTGACTTTTTTCTGTTCCCAGGATCAAAAATCGCATGCGTGGGAAGAGATTTTGCAGCCCGGAAGAAACTGTAGTGGCTTACAAGAATGAACTTTCAACACTTGAAGAAAAAGACTGGCAACACTGCTTCCAAAAGTGGTTTTCGAGGATGCAAAAGTGTGTACAGTGTAATGGTGAATACTTTGAGAAAACGTAAGTGTTAAATTGATTTTATATATGTAAGTTATTTCACATCTCAAAACTTTCGTAGTGACCCTCGCATTCTAGCTATTTTGTACTATTATTTGTTTGGTATGAAACCTTGTAGTAATTGAAGCACTATTTCATGGACATAATAATATACTAATGTATAATAAAAGTATCAACTATTACCAGGGCGTTATTGTTCGGGCAGCTATGTGGTCGCTCTAAGTCAAATCTCTACATTTAAGAAACGTAAATAATTGATTCCAAACTTTCTGATAATTGGGTGTTATTTTATTTAATATTAGCTCCGTTTAATCAATCCCCCTTGGAGAGTATCTGACATCGGCGCAGGTCTCAATTTTTCTTCTTTAGAGTTACTAACAGTATGTAAAGAACTGTATGTACTATGCACTATATGACAAGAGTTGTCTGATTTAAATTAAGCTTTTTTTTTTTTTTTTAATCCATAATTTAAATCAAATTTATTTTGCTTAAAACAGAAATAAAATGCGATATTTCAGACTATTCTGAGACAATAGTAGCATCCTAACCCTATGATGGTAGGATCGTAATAAGTTTAAACAAAGTATATAGCCTAGTATTTTAGTTTATAGTTAATGCGCCATGAATTTTGATAATGTACCGATTTAATAATTACATACTGTATAGGAAACCTAAGGAGAAATATGGAATCCATTTGATATTCAGTATTCAGTCTTTTAGTTGAGAATTGTACATATCGTGGGAATGCGTATCATAGACTTTTCACTGTAACTGGAACATATATATCTGTCGGGCTGACCTATTTGAAATGAATTTTTAGACATAATAAGTACGTACCTTAAAGTGGGTTTGTGTATCCTAAAGTTGTGTGTGTGTGTGTGTGGGGGGGGGATAAGACATGTCAAGATTTATGCCAAAAGTAGTGTCTCAGGCAGGACCGTGAAAAGTTACTTATTATTTGTAAAACCAGCCAAGTGGGTCTTACTTGGTAAAATCAGATTTTATTGGGCAAAATTGGGTTTTATTAAATTTGGTACGTATATTTAAAGTTATATTTCTACTTAAAATGTTATGTAAGCATTCATGTTCATACGTATGAAACACCTTGTGAGGCCGCAGTGGTTCGATCCCAGCTTCCTCCAAGTGGGCTTTGTGATGGACAAACACCGTGCGCTGCGTTTTCTCGGGATTCTCCCATTTCCTTCCACTTTTGTCATGCCATCATTATCATCTATCTCATTACCACCGTCTGCCTTAGCCTTAGTGCACATTCGTGAGGTATTAAAGTAACTCATTTCGTGATAGAGATACGCAAGGACAATTTGGGATTGCCATTATGCTGAGAAAATAGAAACTGACATATGGAGAAAGACATTTTAATATTTGTTCATGCTAATACACGAATATATATTAGAAACGAAGGGAATGTAGTTGCATTGCTTTTTATTCCAGACTATCCGAACTGCTCATTATTTGCATGGGGAGAATTAGGTTCGTGGAAAATATTTGACCTTTCCCCCTTAGGATACGCATGTTAGTAAAAGTAATAAGAAAAACACCATAAGATATTATATTTTTGAGATAAATTTTGAACTCTCTTCTCCTTTAGGATATGCTCTTTAAGAAGAGTTACGTGATAAAATCCAAGCTTGGGGTAGGAACTATGTTCAAAAACTCATTTCAAACTGTTAAACTGTTTTCCCGATATGCGATCATAAACAACAGGCAATATGGAAACACACCTCTTCGTCCAGCTTCTCAGAGAGGCGAATCTGTAGCATTCATTCAAAAGATTGTGTTGTCTGTGTTTTGGGACAGTAAAGATGAGATTTTGATTGATTACTTACGAAAGGAGTTATATGTCAAAGGGAAGCAGTGGAATTTGCTCTCGAAAGGCGTGTTGTTGCTGGCGGACAATCCACCGGCTCATTGAGTAGCAGAAACATTTTTGTGCAGCAACGAACCTTTGCCCCACCCGATCAGTAATACAGTGGAAATCTGGTTTACCTCGAATTCCGAAAACTTCTACACGATGATATTGTCGACTGATCCATAGATGTGAGAAATGTAAGGTGGTAGCAGTGAATATGTTGAGGGGGAAGTGTCCATTAATCAAATTGCAGATCCCTATCTCATCTCTATAAGGGAAAGTAAGAACTTTCTTGCTTCGCCTCATCTATTAGCAGTAGGTGATGTTTTGTCTCGAGCATAAAGGAGGAAGTTCGTACACTTGTGTGTGTGAATAATAATTTCATGTAAAGTTTGGCGTCGTAAATTCGGGGCGGCAATTCTAGTGTCCGGAGTCACCAGACCCTATTGGTTTTACCACTGAAAATGATTTAGTCGCATTCTACAAACAAAGTACGAAATTGCAACCAGTGGTGGCTATTTGAGGGGTGTCAAATTGGTAATAATTAAAATTTTATTGCTGCAAGCTAAGGGAAGAAGACCTTACGTAATGTTGTAGTTCATGACTACAATCAAGAGCAATATCACACCATAAGTTTCAATAAATAGCTTAAAGACAGAGAAGAATATAAAAGAACGTGAGCAGATAATATCTATAAATTGCTATTGAACAGACTAGTAACTGTATTCTGGTGTTTTTAAGTGAAAGTTTTGGTGCGCAGTTTTACTGCACTAGCGTCATTCCACTTCAGTTCAACCAAGACTTTTAACCCACTATCTCAGATTTGCATGAAATTTGGTAGTGTTATAAAAGTTTTTATGCTGATTACAAGTGTGTAAATTTTATTGCAATAGCATCAGTGGTTCAGAAGTAATTGCATTTCAAAAATGAGAAGAAAATCCATTTTTAACAGTCGCGACACGATATTTTCCCGGTTTGGAAGAACAGTAAAACAATCATATTTCGGTTCCTATTAATGCCAGAAACACGATTCTTGTTTTATTCAGATTGTCTTGAAGTTGTTTACCATTAAAAACATGAAAACTTTTCTTAGAACTGATAGAAAATTTATAAAGTCATTTGAAAGGTAATATTTTGAGAAAAAAACTAGAACGCCATTTTGTAAACTTCAAATCTTTATTTCTCGAAATCCCCATCATGGATTTCAATGAATTCGTTTTTGTTTGAAAACTTATTACATCTAGTATCACGTATACAAAAATTGTGATCGGCCATCCAAGCACTGTGGAGATATCCCAGTCAGTGTTGCCAACTGATTGCGAAATAAACTTTTTCCAATAACTTCCATGCTATTTAACATATCCACCTCAAAATTGGTCTAAGTACTCTTCGGTATCCTAGAAACACGTCTGTAACACAGCGTTAGACGTATCTGTGTCACATTATGCAGTATCCTTATTACATATCTATATTCACTATACAAAAATTGTGATGGGCCATCCAAGTACTGAGGAAATATGTCAGTCAGTGTTGCCAACTGATTGAGAAAAACTTTTTCCATACGATTTAACATACACCCTCCCAAAAAAATATTGGTATAGGCACTCTTCGGTATCCTGGAAATACGCCTGTAAGCACTAGCTCTCCTCCCAAGCAATCTAGTTATCAGGGTTGCCTGTCACAGCGTTAGACGTATCTGTGCCCACACTTTGCATTATTACGTGCGACATTACAAATATACGAAATCATGTGGACTAAATACCCCTAATTACTGAACTACCAATTTCGTAAAACATAATATATATATATATATATATATATATATATATTCAATTAATACAGAACGCTATGTTCGACACCCTACTAACCTGTACGCAGGGCTCAAAAGCCGTATTCTTTCTGCTCTCATTTCCAAACAATAGCGAAATTCACCTTTTTCTTTCTTTGTAAATGTCCATGACACTAGAAAAAATACTACATGGTTCATCGCTCTAAATCTTTCCGAAAGTCAGAGTTAGTGAATGTATTTGTAATATTGCTTACCCTGCACAACGGAGGGTGTATCAGCTAGTATATCTATAACAAGTCAAGTCTTATAATGCTGTTCTAATGTAGTATAGTTATTGTTAGCATTAAGGAAACTATTGTATCTCAATATGATTTCCTCAACTAATTATAACTATTCAACACAAAAGCTACTGCATTCTTTCAAATGATACGAAACATGACGTACCAACAGTCTTTCGAACACAGAAAAATGGTATTGTCGTATTTAGAACAATATTTTCCTCGCGTAACAAAAGTAGAATATTTTACTGATGTGTGTGGAGTCCAATATAAAAACTGCAGAGCCTTCTTTCTTAGATCTTTACTTCCATGCAAGTGATTACCCTGGTATGATGGCAAAATGGTCTTTTTTGTTACCAGTCTTGGAAAGTCCCCATGCGATGAAATTGGTGGGGCTTTTAACCGGGTTGTGACAAAGCAAGCCATCAGAGACCACTGTCCGATCAAATAAATACATGTGCCCTTATGTTTCATTTCTGTGAAGAAAACATTAGCACCACGTTTTTCTTTGTGTACTAAAAGGAAATGGCTGTTGTTCGTGCCACACTTCAACAAAGATTTCTGAGAGCAAAAACTATTCCGGGAACACGTGCAATGCATTGTTTTGAAAAGTTGGTCCATTAAGATTGGAGAGAACCGTACAGGTCTGGTTGAAGATTTTAGTTAGTCAATAGTGATGAAGGTAATGCATCAGTAAGTTTCCTACATCCCTATGGTCCATCGCCCCAATGATTCCTGTTGTGTTCCGTTTACTCTCATCTTATGTAAAGTTGATATAACAACTGCTACTGGCAGAACATACCAGTTAAGTCCATAGTCTCTGCAAGTAGTTACTTCAATGTGGGAAACGTTTACAAAAAGTATTTGATGTTAATATCAAATTACAGCAAAACCGAAGATTTATTTTATGTGCTATACTATGTAGGCCTATAATACTATAAAGCTTTATTATATTTGCTGCTTTGGTAGTTATTCTGATTAACATTTAAAAATGCTAATGCCCATTTAGTGTTCAGATTATTGTATTTTTCCCCTTACCTATAGATTTTCGAAACTCCCTATTTCAACACCGTGTTTGGATGGCTCATCTCAATTTTTGTACAGTGAATATAGATGTAATACCGTTACTGCAAAATGTGGCACAGATACGTCTAACGCTGTGAAAGGCAACCCTGACAACTGGGTTGCGTGTGAGGAGTGGTAATGCTCACAGCCGTGTTTCTAGGATCCGAAGAGTACTTATAGCACTGGGATATCTCCTCAGTGCTTGGATGGCCTATCACAATTTTTCTATATGTAAAACTAGATGTAATAGGCTTTCAAACAAAAACAAATTCATTGAAATCCATGATGGGGATTTTGAGAAATAAAGGTTTGAAGTTTACAAAATGGCGTTCTAGTTTTTTTTCTCAAAATGTTACCTTTCAAATGACTGTATAAATTTTCTATCACTTCTAAGGAAAGTTTTCATGTTTTTAATGGTAAACAACTTCAAGACAATCTGAATAAAAAAAAGTATCATGTTTTTGGCATTAATAGGAACCTAAATATGATTGTTTTAGTGTTCTTCCAAACCGGGAAAATATGTCGCGACCGTTTAACATGGATTTTCTTCTCATTTTTGAAATGCAATAACTTATAAACCGCTAACACTATTTCAATAAAATTTACACACTTGTAATCAGCATAAAAAGTTTTATAACACTACCAAATTTCATCCAAATCTGAGATAGTGGGTTACATTTTTCCAAAATTTTGGTTGAATTGACGTGGAATGACCCACTAGTTATCGGAATATCAAATATCCGGACACATATATTTTCAATAATTCTAATATTTGTTGTTATTGATTTACTTTTTATTTTTAAACACTTTAAGTACCATGTGTATATATTCTATGTGGCCCTACGTAGTGTAGTCGGTAGCGAGCGGTTTGATTCACGATTAGAATACTCGATCGAAAAGGTGTAACAGCTTTTTCAGGTCTGCCATTCTGAGCGTTTTTCCCTTGCTTTTCCTCATTCACACCATTCATATGCCGAGATAGTTCCTAACATACAAGTTCCAGTCTACTTCCTTCCTTATCCCTTTCCTCGCGTAGTGTGCTCGCTGAGGAACATCGTTCCTCATACGCGACGGGCTTATGGTCATAAATACCGTTAGTACCCAGACATACGTTTAAATACGTAGGTAAAAATATGCATGTATTTTATGCACACTTGATCTGTTAGTGGGGACTATGTTGATATATGTTATGCACGTTTCACGTATTATTCAATAGACTAGAGAACGCCACTGATCCGACACCGAAAAATCTGATATTGGGCCTTGACGCATGTAGTGAAAACTCGCTCATGTGAAACGTAACAAAAGCGAGATGTCTTCTTGAATTCTGGCCCATATCGGGACGGGAGTAAATAGAGTTTGGTTTGTTTTCGGTGCCAGGCTTGCATAAGAGATGCTTTCAGAATGTTTGTATGTTTATGATTTGTGTTCGGTAAAGCCACTTCTTTTGAACTACATCTCTTAGCGAGCACTGTTCTTTTAATGTTAGTGAAAAAAAAGTGCCCAGGTTATCCGTATTAATGACTTGTAGTTCAGGAGAAAATGTGAAAATTTTGTGTGTGAATAGTGTTAGCAGATTCAGTTACTCATCATTTTTATTACCGAACTTTTCTGGGTTTAATTTTTTCCCTTTTTTGGTGTTTCAGTTTACTTATGATAGTATTATTGATATGTTTACATGCTAATATATAATTAAAAAAATGTTTATTAACATGAATAATGTCGTTTAGTAACTTTGTATTCTCTGTACTTTTTTTTAGGAAGAATGTGAACTTGGTGAGATAGATAATTATGGTAAGTAGCTGTGATTCGTCCATTATGTGCTACTTACTAAGAGACCTCATCACTGCGAAATTAAAATACCGCTAATTTTACAGTAATTATATGATATCTTGAAATAGAAAAAAGATAATCGAAAAGTGGAACAAGACCTCCCTAGACAATATTATTTTGCGTGAGATACCGTTATTAAGACTCACCTATCTGCTTTCGATTTCCAGCCATTTAGAAACTCGGCATTTATTTTCGCGTTTCTAAATAACTGCAAACGCAAAGCTACTAGGTAACTTGTGATAATGCTACCTCATGCAAAATAACATCGTCTAGGGAGGTCTTGATCCACTTTTCGGTTATATTTTATCTATTTGAAGATATCACATAATTACTGTAAAATTAGCGGTATTTTAATTTCGCAGTGATAGGGACTCTTTTAAGTCCGTACTAGTTTTAATACGTATGTGATAATTTTTGATTATGAGTATTTCTATGACCTCTTATGAGTTTCGCGTGTACAGTCTGCGAGGAAAGAAAATAGTGTGTTTTTTATATTTATTCATATATGTGTTTCGATATTTTAAGTTAGGTAGACTGTGTACTTTTCTTTTTCTCTTTCTCTTTTGGTTTTTAAACACTGCCTTTATGTTTTAAAGAAATGTATTTTATTTAATTTAATAATAAAACTAACCAGGTCAGTATATTTATTTTGTGAAAATTTGCCAGAACACTTTTGTTTTCACAGGATGTCTATCGGTCACGAATGTCATGAAATCAGAAACCGTCATGAAAGTCAAGAAATTTAGCTTTTGGGTCACGATTTTTTCTTATAAGTATAGACTGGAAAATTTTGTTCTATAAAACGTCAAAATTCACCACCAAAAATATGTATGGTTGGCTTTAAACGCTATCAAATCGCAAGCAAAGCACGCTTCTATCGCATGCATGAAAATACGGCCTACTTCGCACCCAAATTTTCTCTTGAAAATGTTGTGAAATTTTATTGTTTGGTAAAGAGAGCGTCACGAAAAAGTCACGAAATTTCATTTTGAAATTATGGTAGACACCCTATTTCATTATTTGTCACGATTGTTAGGGTTGTACTTTTAAGTTTAATATATTTTTTAAGGTCGGAAGGCACTCTTTTATCTATAGTCGCGAAAGTTGAACGCAGGAGTACAAACAGGTATAGTGACTCTCTAGTTGCAAGGGCTTGTATCATCCAAATAGGACTGATTATCTTATAACAAGTGAAATGAAGTTTTACGTGTCACGGTTATGTTGACTAGGCTAAAGGAGATGGTGATGATGAAAAATGAAGGAAATGGTGGAATGAAGAAAGTGGTAGGAAACGGGAGAACTCCGAAAAAATCCACGCACACGGTTTTTGTCCCAGAAAGCTCATTTGGTGTGCGCTGGGATCAAACCAAGAATCCTTTGCACCAGAGGTGAACGAACACTCTACCACTGAGCCACGCATACTTTATAATAGTGAACTCATCTCACATCTATATTGATTATTCTGTTTCTTATAAAATGCCTTCGGCCCCATACTTCTTGTAATAACTTGTGTAATAACTTCTAAACCTAAAGGTTCTTCGAACCATCTGATTCAATTACAGTAGCTACCATTTCCTGTAATTCAAACATAACAACAGATAAACCATAATGGACTAACTAAATTTTTCTTTTCAGCACTGCCCGATTATTTTCATAACTTCAATCCAACCACCTTCTATCAATCAATAACGATGTACAGCAAAAAACTAATGCCGTAAACTCATATACCTACGAGTCAAAATTAAGAAAACTTCATCAGAAACCAGGGTATAATCAGTCTGAAAAGCACTAGCTTAACTATAATACAGTTAACAAAAGCTGGCCTCTGACAGATACACGTGTTATAAACGAAACGGAAGTCAGGGTCGTTCGCCAATCATTGCAGTATTCTTCCGTGCTGTTTGCAGGCAACGAAGGTCATTGACCGCACTGTTACCACTAGTTGAAGGTTGGATCTTCTCTGAAATAGATGTTTCCGTTTTAATACAGTAGTGTCTGTTTGCTTGTTGTTTTACTATATACTGTTTTAAGTGTTCTTTCCCAATTACTGATATATATATATAATATGACTACTGGAAATATCGGAACAGCAACTAATAAGATAAGTGATTCAACATACAGAAATCAGTCACAGCAAATGACATACGACGTACGGTGCTATTTCGGAGACGAGAGAGGAAATAAAAGCCCTTTTTCCACATAAAACAGGTGATCAAGCACACTTCGATGTTTTGAAAGCAAATGAAATAACTATTATCCACATCACTGCAGAAAAATTCGAAGGCGTTAACGATAATTTTTCAGGATCAGTTACAATACCTGGTATATATAGAAATAATAAACATTTCTGACCAGAGTATATACACCTGTTTACTAAAAACTAAATTACAGTGTAACGGTTTCGACAATGTTAAGTTGTCGAAACCGTTACACTGTAATTTAGTTTTTAGTAAACAGGTGTATATACTCTGGTCAGAAGTGTTTGTTATTTCTTTAGTGAGTTCCAGAGTGGTGATGGATAGAGTTGCTGGTATATATATTGATGTATTTTGATATATATATCAAAACGAGCAAGCTTACGAAGGATGCAATTTCATGTCACGTTTTTATACATACTACGAATAAAAGAAATATTTTATATACTTCAAATTCCTGTTTGATTCATTTACGGTAAGATAGTTTATTCACGGGTGGGAAGTTAACTGTGTGAAAAATACTTAAACTGATAAGTTCCTATATTAGAAATTTTCAGGAATGATTTTATAAGAGAGGGAAGATATCATTCTTACGCGGTGTTGTCCTTTTTGAGAAAGATGGCAAATATTGAGCCTGAGAGAATAGTATGGTTTGACAAAACATGAGTAAATGCTAATCACTCGAATAGCAAATGGTAGCCTGATTCAACAGCTAAGAATACAGTGCTTGTTCCACGTAGTAAGAGATACGGTGATTAATTTTGTTACATACAACCAGATAAGGATTTCATATCAAACTCTCTCCTGTTTTGTAAAACCTAAAACGACAGAAGATCCGAATTTCGTGCAAACTCAGTGCCAAAGTAATTTTATTAATCGGTTTCTTACTTTTCCTGTACATTCATAAAGGACGGAAGAGGAGGGATCAAGCATTCAATCGTGCCTGGTTCGATCCCAGTTCGCTCTAGTGAACTTTATGATGGACAAACATTGTGCTCGTAAGTTATTTCGTGGTTCTCCCGCTTCTTCCCACTTTATTCATTCCATCGTTTCATTCATTTCTCATCATTACCGTCTCTTTTAGCCTAGTCGGTGTAATCGTGGTACGTAAATCTGAAAGATTTCATTTCATTTTCACTCCAGTAAATGCATATTTTTCTATGTCGTCTTGCGCAACGGAGTTAAATTCTGAAACAAACCCCTTGAATACAGCGCTGTTCCAAGTATTATTATCATTATTATTTGGAAATCATACCATCCTGTCATTGTATTACGATTATAGAATTATTACTCATTAAACGTCTTAAGTTTGTTATCGGAGCTGCTGCCTCTGTGGTTGCAGAACCTTTGGCAACGGCGCTTCCAATACACCATGTGCTCTCTCGAACTGTTAGAAGCCAGCTTTCGTTAGCTGTACTGTAATTTGCGAAAACTGGAACACACAAATTATAATGATGTAAGTAAATAATAATAATAATAATAATAATAATAATAATAATAATAATAATAAAACAATGATAAGCACTTACTGACCAGTAGTCATACAGAATATAAACGCATTAAGTGTTGTAGCTCATTTCTCCATATCCAGTTGCTCTTAAGAGAATACATTTTAGCATTTGTTTTTTTAGAAATGTAAGGTGTGATGATACTATAGCAGTTCTTGTCCATATTCAGTTCAGGTTATGTTGCCGTAATGTAATAAACTTCATACACTTCCTTTTTATTGAAGAAGTTGTTTGGTGGATATTGATTGTATGTGGTATGTTTATACTTTTATCAAACTTCTTTAAGAGAGAGAGAGAAAGTAGAGAAACATTTTATCAAATAATTCGTGACTGTAGAATTGGTTCAGGAGTCTTTACCGGAAAGTAGTAGGACTGATTTAAAAAAATATTCACAATTTTAACACATCAACTTAATAGTTTTTGAAGTATGCCCCCTTTGCATCAACACAGCGTTTCCAGCGACTCTGCCAATCAGTGAAGGCTTCCTGGAACGCAGAAACTGGAATGCTCTTCAGCTCCCTCGTTACGGCCTCTTGAATAGCCTGGACCGGGCCGTGGTGCCGTTCTTTCATGACCCTTTTCAGTCGGGGGAAGAGGAAGAAGTCTGCAGGAGCGACATCTGGGCTCTAGAATAACTGGGGAAGCTATGTGATGCCGTGTTTGATCAGGAAGTTCATGACAGCAAAGGCGATGTGGCTCGGCGCATTGTCGTGGTGAAGCTTCCTTCATCCAGCGATTGCTGGACGGACGCAGGCGACTAGTTTTCTGAGTCTTCTCAAGTACTTCCATGTAGAGTGCAGCATTCACAGTTTGACCAGGCGGTAAAAATTCTCTATGGACCACTCTTTTGGAGTCAAAATGGTGATCAACATCAGCTTTATTATGACTTGCTCGTGTCGTTTTTTTTTTTTTTTTTTTTTTTCCCTGACGAGGTAAGGCGGGGGTGTGCCATTCAGGTCATGTCATGGGTCTCACTTGCAGTTTTACTCTGTCGCAAAACTTCACCGCGTAACGCTGCTCTAACAAACGGTTCATTCTGGATATGACAAGGCACCTTAAAAGGGGGTTCACCTTAAATACGATCTATACTCTGTGAATGCTTGCAGATGATTAGCGACTAGTGCTCTGGTAGCTAAGACCCCACACCACCCAACCAGCGAAGTAAGATTCCTCTCCTTCAGCACGTTTTGGCGGGAGAAGACCAGCCCTACTTCTTTTCGGACAAACCCTGTATGTCTGTGCAGTGATTTTATTCATTCTCTTCTTCTCTTAGGAGTGGTATGGGTCTCATCTGGTGCAGTGTTATATTAAAGTAATATTTTGATAAACACTTTTAACGTACTGCATTAAGTATCGTAAATAATTCAAGCGGAAGGAGTTGTTATCTCGTAGTCCTCTTCCAGCATCGATCCTATACGAGATACGAGATATAACTTAACTGAAATCCAAACTACATAAGCTTCGAGCAGGAATCAAACCCTGGTCTTTCATGCTGAATGTTTGATCGTCGAGCACTTCACAACCTATAATGTTCATTCCGTCCTTAGAGAAGTTGAGAATGAAAAAAAAGAAAAAAAAGAAAGGAAGAAAAGAAAAAACTCTACAGTATTTAGCGAATGTGATTCTCTCTCCTTGCACCCTAATATCTGTATCTACACAGAACAACAATCATTTGCTACTCCTATAGTGCCAGTTCTCAGCCGCGCCAAGTGATCTTTGTAGTAGACAGACACTGTGTGGGTTGGTTTTCACTTTGCTGTGTGTTTCTGTAAGTTTGATATCCCTCTTTAGTAGAAGATTATCCTATGCCTGGAAATAATCTTCTGTTGCAGTAATAATGTCACTAACAGACTATTTGAGTTTCAGCATTTGAGCTGAGGGAACGCATATTAATCTGTAAGAGCTAAATTTGGTACGTAAGTCGGCCAGGAAAAGAGATGGAAATCTTTAGAAATATATAGCTCCTTACATCACTTTCACCCTTTGTAGGAACCTCACCAAGAGTATTCGTTTCGCTTCTCATATAAAATATGCTGTTGCATCACCGGGGCAGATGGGCACTGTATGACCTTTGTTTTTTTCACAGATGGGGAAAAGTGCTTGCGTGGCATGAATTATTGTTCGCATTCAAGTTGAAAATAGTGAATCCAAATTTCATATTTCATCTTTAATTACCCGGCGGGAGCTAATATGGTTCGGATCACACGTTAAGCTATCTAGTTCGCTGCTGAACGGGACACTAAACTCAAAATCCAAATATCTCTTTAGTTGCGGATCGCACACAGAAACTGTTAGGATTCTGTTACAACAACATCATATATATATATATATATATATTCACTAATAGGAAAACAATAAGTTATCTAACTACAACAAACAAAAGTTGTGATATTGGTCAATATGATCTAAATAGTTGAATTCTGATCTTAAGAATTAAAATCTCAAGGATAATCTTAATGTGATTAATCTGGGAAGATCTGGTAGCATGGTAGCTAGTGCACTGACATAGAAACAAGATATGCTAATTCCATCCTGGTCGTAGTATATTTTTACTCCTTAAATTCTAATTGACTGCATCTGTAGAAGATTTTGTGTTGTAAAAAATTGATATCCTCTGCCTCTGAATACACATAAATGGGACTCCCACAGTCCCGTAGAACAAAGTTTGGTAACACTTTCTAAACAGTCATGTAAATACTTTTATTTATTTTATATTACTTTTTTAGTTTGCAATGAAGATTTTGAGAAGTGCTTTGAAAGCGCAAGAGAAGATGTGTGGTTCCACCTTGGAAACGATGGTGAATTGAATGTTTCATTTCCACTGCCTGAGTATGTTTATTGCTGCCACGAAAAGTATACGGTAGATCTACTCGTTGGAGAAAACTTGAATAGCACAGAATGTTCAGAAGCCCAGAAACTGCCTCGGCATTCTAGAAGAGAGTTCCGTACCAAGATGTGCAGAGAAAAAGTAGAAGATACTCAGCATATGAAGGTAAATCTATATTTATTGCTATTTTGAACAATGTCTCATATATTCCCAGAAAATACATACAATGGAAGTATATTGGGTCCTCTTGGGGACTAAGGAATCGATAATAATTTTGGTTTATTATATTTTTATTTTGAAACCCCCCCATATATATATATATATATATATATATATATATATATATATATATATATCGGGTGTCAAAAAATTCCACCGACAAACTTCGGGAGGTAAATCCTCTCATTCGAAGAAACAAAAGCGCTTAGTAAACATGGGTCCGGAAACGCGTTGTTTCGGAGATATAAGGCGCCGAAACCGTGGGAAATGAATCTTCAAATGCGTATATTTCAGAAACTATTCAACGTAGACGGCGCGGTTTAAAAACTCACCATCGAAGTCATACCTGCTCTTGTTAAACATGCGTGTTTCATAATCTTGCAATGCCTGCGGAAGGGATTCCCCAAAGGAGCATAGGGATTCCCGGATAATCTGCCTAGTGAAGATGGCTCGAAAGGGGTATGAATGGACGACTTCCTCACCTGGTAACAGTACTTCCTTGTACCAAGACGATAACTCAAACGGATACAAAATGGTGGACACTTGTATACCTGCTGTGTGTGGTTGCATAACCGCCACATACGGATGGTGCCCAATAATGAAGTTCGGAATATGAAGTACTGTGAATATGCAGTCGAAGGTTCGTAGTGAGGCACGTGCGATGTTGCTACAGCATAACACACGAAGCAGAGTGATTGAGAGCTGTTGATAGATGCAAACCCGCTATCAAAATGTACATAAATTATCGTGGACAAATGTATGTTAACATATGCAGCATTGTGGAGTATAGTATTAACATACGTAAGAAGCAGCTGAGAAATGACCTCCTGGGAACAGCGATAATGTGATTCGCATATTAGTGGCATAGTTGGTGGCGTGCAATGCTGTAAAGCATAACCTCCAGACATACAAATAAAATACACAAAGCACAAAGACAGAAGAAGACGAGTCAATCAGGAAATGGTGTTTGTAATTCACGTGTACCTTACGTCACGAAATCTTCTAAAAATGTAAACCATTGACTTCAATGCACAAGAGATAGCGTCGAAGCACTTCGTCTCGCACACGAGGGAAAACGTCGTGGTTAACACGAATTCGTGCGGAAGCCTCGACAATGCGGCCCACAAGGTCCAATTCATTCTCCACTGGTGTCTGGTAGACCAACTCCTTCATGTGTCCCCATAGGTAAAAGTCCATAGGTGTTATATCCGGTGATCTAGGAGGCCATGCTACAGGACCACCATGTCCGATCCATCCATTCCCAAACATATCAGAAAGTACATTTTGAACGCCGCGGCTGATGAGGTAGAGCTCCGTCATGCTGAACCACATTTGTCGCCGGACTGCAAGGGGGACATTTTCTAGCAGTTCCGGGAGTACCTCTGAAAGAAACACACTGTAAGTATGCATGTCCAGTCGTGGAGGTAATACATAAGGTCCTACTAAGACATTATCCATTATACCGGCCCACACATTAACTGTGAATCGTTCTTGATTACCTCGGTGAAACATTGCATGCGGATTGTTTGCTGGCCACACATGCCTATTATGAGCATTGTAACATCCGTCACGAGTAAAGCTACTCTCATCCGTGAACAAAACATGCCGCGCGAACTGCGGATTCTCCACACACTGCCGCAGGTACCATCGGGCAAATCGCACACGTTTGGGATAGTCTGGTCTTCCTGCATCAGGCCGGTGAATATGTAAGGAACCTGATTCTCGCAGCTGGCGATCAATTGACGTAAATGTAGTGTGATGGGGACACCGTTGTTCTGGAAAACGTTCTCTATACGGTCTTTGTGCCTCCCTTGCATTTCCCAAAGCTGCATCATATGCCAGATCATATCACTTAATTCGGCTCAAGTAAACTCCATTTTCCACTACGGTGTTTTATAAAGCACAGACAGTGAGCACTGCACACAAGCACAGTCGCTTCCAGAATACACGTCAGTCTTCGGTAGACAGCTTCTTTAGGTGCTCGTCTGTCATATGGTTTAGAGTCGAATCCCACTAACAGCATGACTCTGTTAGTCAATGTTTATTTTATCTCTTCTATCGTATTTTTGTTCCTATAAACAGTTTTGGACGTAAGAAAAACGCTATGTACTGTCATTTCAAGGATAATGTCTTTTTGTTGAATATTCTGGACTCAGTTAGAATTATCGTGTGAAACTGAAATACCTCTTACATGTTTTTAGATTTAAAGAAGACCAGAAACCAATTTCCTTACACACAGTAAAATGATAATCAATGTTGTTTTTGTTTTTAAAGATCGACAATACTCTCCAGAGTTCGACTGCGTGTGCATTTGAATGCAGCCTAAATCTGTTCACATTATGAGAGTTAATTACATCCGACGACAAAAGTTCAGACACAAATGCAGGCGATCTTGCGGCCAGAGCGTTTATAGAGGTACCATCTTGGCATTCGACTTGTGAAACTCAAGAAAGCCACTCAGAATGGTTGAACAAAGAGTGGCGAATCTAGGCTGGGGTCGGGGGGCCTTGGTCCCCCAATTTTGCTGCGTTACTAAGAATCACTAATGTCATAAATACCAAAACGCAGTCCAAATTACGTATTTTACATAGCAAAATACTGACACCCCCTCCCCCTCCAGTTTTTACTTTCAAGATCGGCTACTGAACACAAGAATCGTACCCGGTTCTCTCTACACGTAATCTACTCTGGTGTGCTAAATTGGAATAGGCGTATAGATTTGAGGCTCCAGCAGTTGCATTATAAGCAAAAATAAATATGAGAAGAGTATGACGTTATGATTATTATTTTGTAATAACGTTCCCGCCTTCTAGACCTAACAAAATGGACACGAAGACAATCTTGATGTAACTTTAAATGGAGGAATAAAGACAAGGTATAAAATATGAAGGTGGTTTATTGTTCTGTTTAATAGGTACTGTAGTGCGCTGTTAACACGAGCGGCTTGGGTACCCGAAGAGAAAACGAAACCGTAGCAGGACTTACATTTTATTTAACGAGCTAAACCAATTCATTTAGATATCACATTCGCGCACTACAGTATCGTTCAATTGTACGTTTATAACATTTGGTTATTGTTTGATTGTTTATTTGTTAAGATGTTCAACGTCCCTTTTCAGCAGCGGCGCTATATGGAGACGGGACCTAAACTTTCAAATGCGATCTGATCCATCTCTTGGTTGTTGAGTCCAAAGCTTGGACTCTTAGTGGGGATTGACCCCGCGACACGGCGCGTCAACGTGCAACCTTGCTTTCTGTTGCTTCCTTGCTTATCCACGTAACGGTGCAACAACTGAAAGGAACAAGTACCATTGAAATCAGGTAGACGGTTGCAGACTTATTAAGATAATGCATATGATTTCAAATCACAAATCTCTTATACATTTAATCAGATCATTCATGTAATGTACTTAATATTGGGTCTCGTTCATTAGTGACATTCACTCAGTTCACTAGACATAACTATATTTCAAGCCATTGCTAAAACATTACTCATATCTGGAAATGTCCTGACTGTATTCGCTATCATGCTATTTGGGGTTTTCCTTTGCATTAAGTGTTTTCACAATTTCAATCACTCTGCTTCGTGTGTTATGCTGTAGCAACACCGCACGTGCCTCACTACGAACCTTCGACTGCATGTTCGCAGTACTTCATATTCCGAACTTCATTATTGGGCACCATCCGTATGTGGCGATTATGCAACCACACACAGCAGGTATACAAGTGTCCACCATTTTGTATCCGTTTGAGTTATCGTTTTGGTACAAGGAAGTACTGTTACCAGGTGAGGAAGTCGTCCATTCATACCCCTTTCGAGCCATCTTCACTAGGCAGATTATCCGGGAATCCCTATGCTCCTTTGGGGAATCCCTTCCACAGGCATTGCAAGATTATGAAACATGCATGTTTAACAAGAGCAGGTATGACTTCGATGGTGAGTTTTCAAACCGCGCCGTCTACGTTGAATAGTTTCTGAAATATACGCATTTGAAGATTCATTTCCCACGGTTTCGGCGCCTTATATCTCCGAAACAACGCGTTTCCGGACCCATGTTTATTAAGCGTTTTTGTTTCTTCGTATGAGAGGATTTACCTCCCGAAGTTTGTCGGTGGAATTTTTTGACACCCGGGTGAAACGTAACTCCACCGAGAAACTGGGAGGTGATTCCTTAGATGAAGTGAAAGCAAAAACTTCTAATGAAAACGGGTAGAAAAACGTTTCCTTTCAGAGTTATGAACTGCCGAAAATTCGAAAATCACGTTTCGAAGCGCCCCGCCTTAGAAACTATAGGATCTATCCCAAGCGGTTTAAGGAATTACACAGGAACTGGTATCTAAATATCATGTTTTATCATCTTCCGCTATCGGCGAAATGACTGTAAAAATGAAGTTGAGGTATAGGGATACTCCTTTAAATACTAATGGTGCGGTCATTTCGGTGGTACCGATGAATTCTGAAACATGGTTATTTAGATAGAGCACATACTAGTTCCTGTGTAATTCCTTAAACCGTTTGGGATAGGTCCTATAATTTCTAAGTTACGGCGTTTTGAAACGTCATTTTTCGAATATTCGGGGGTTCATAATTCTGAAAGGAGACTTTTTTTGACCCATGCTTATTAGAACTTTTTTTATTACGTTTCATATAAGGAATTACGTCCAAAATCTTTTCGTGGAGTAACATTCCACCCTATATATATATATATATATATATATATATATATATAGATAGATAGATAGATAGATATAAAATTTAGGAACCTTTATAACGTACTTGCTTTAACATATGCTATATTAAAAGCATGGGGGTGGAGTGGATAAGCGTATAACGTATATTTTATATTCCATTTTATGTAGATGCTATGAAGAGTTGTTTCGAAAACAATCTCATAGTTCTTGTTAAAGTATAAAGTAAAGGGAAGGGGGATACGAAACAGTGACTTATGGCTTCTTATCCTGTAATGAAAATATTTCATGAGCTTGCTCTTTCAATAGATCTTTTTGTCATGCTCATATATGAGGAGAGACAATTAATGTATTAAAGCAAATCAAAGTTTCGTGCATCAGCTTCGAAGAATTGCAAAGTTTTTTTTCTCTTTCTTTCCTTTTCAGAATGCTTCCATTTCTTTCAGTCACGTGTATACTGGGTGTTATAAAGTGAAAATAGAACCATCGACTGCCACAGGTACACGGATACCATGGGAATCAGATCCTATCTATATCACAACCACATATAAGAAAGATAGACTCATAGATCGTCAGCTTCAAATTGATTTTCAGAATTTTGTTGGGTAAGTTTTCCTTTAATTGTCGAATCATTTGTATTTACCTGTAGAGCTGTAAGAGAAATGATGTTTGTATTTGCTTATAATAGCAAATTTGCTTTTATTATTATTTATTATTAAGTATTCTGCCTTTCATCAGGTCCTGGGACTAATGAGGATTTTTTTTTTTTTTTTTTTTTCAATTTAAGTTTGGGTTTCTTGCACTTTCCTCGATCTTGAGCTTCCTCTTTTAACTCTCAATATTTTCTCCTATCTTTCAAATCATCGATCAGCTGTGTTATTCTTCTTCCTATTCCTCGCTTCCCTTCCATCTTTTCTTCTGTGGCGGTGTTGTGGCTAATCAAATTTTGAATGTATTCACCAAAATATATTTTCGTTATTTTTGTAGTTTATTTCGTTTTGTTATATGTTGTTATTTATTGGGTTGTTATATGTTATTAGTTTAAAAGTTTTCTCAATGATGCTATATGACTAGTTGTCGTCATACGTCATTAAGTAGTGCATATTTGAGCGTATGAATATGGAGGCAAAGTTAGTTATCCTTGTAAATTTTAATATTTATAGAAATATTTCTAAAGTCAGATAATTCAGTCGATTTCTAACTTATATTTCAATCAGCAGAATCCTATGATTATTTAAACAAATTAACTAGACTCGACCATGATTACAAAATCATGTGTTTAATATACACATTTCCATGGATACCGCTGTGTAAACCCCAAACTCCGATATATAATAAAGCAAAATTGAGGTTAGTTGGGTTCGAGAGTTCGTAGAAAATGGAAATTTTATAAAGGTTGATCCAATATAATTTAGTCAGCAGCAAATTACGTAATTTTCCAAGTTTTAAGCTGCCTTCGAAATTAATAATTACTTAAAGGATTAAACAAAGTGATTTTTGTTTAAACTGGATTGTATTTAAATAAAAATTTGTGTGGAAATAATAAATTATACAAAAATATATCGGCTGCGAACCGATCAAAGGAAATTTGGATCTTTGTGTAGTAGCTGTGAATAAGATAAACTAGATTTAGCTATATAATTAGCTCATTCAAGTGATATTTGATTCATCTTCAGTGGAATATATAGTTTGCAAGTGACATAGCCTTCAACATGATCAGTACTTAAGAAACTTCAGCTCGCCTCCCTCGAAGGGGGATGGCTGATACCTAGATTCACTACACAAATGTCTTAGCTATAACAAAATTTTAAAAGTTCAGAAATGTTGACTAACGTATAAAAATTAATTTACATAAATAAACAAGTCTTGGCCATTGTAGAATATCATATATAATCAAAATTATTTTCTGAGTTGAAATATAGTAAATCTGAACCTGCTCTATACTAAATCTATTCCAATCATCTTTAATTAAGTGGTAAATGGATTGCATATTTGATCTCATGTTACTTTGAAATTAAAGTGCGATCGTTCATGTTTGTTCAATATAGCACAGAAAAATGTAGAAATTCCGATCACAGGTTAAATTACATTATCTTCCAGGTCTTGTCCTAGTAGTATTTCTTCAGTAAATGCATGTACAAGAATCTGAAGATTTGTGTAGTATTTCTTTGCCAATACATATAAAGTACCTGCATGATAT